>NW_007216444.1:76466-190027 GCF_000164805.1 Carlito syrichta
CCAACAAAAAAAAATTAGAAAAAAAGAAAATGTGATATATACACACGATGGAAGATTATTCAGCCTTAAAAAAAATTCTAAAATTTCTGATAACATAGGTGAACCTGGAGGACACCAGGTCAAATGAGCAAAGTCAGGCACAGAAAGACAAATACTGTATAATCTCATTTATATGAGGAATCTAAAGACATCAGACTCATAAAAGCAGAGGATAGAATGGTTGATTTCCAGAGCTGGGGAGGGGGGTGGGAGGATGCGGCAATGTTGGCCAAAGGACACAAAATTTCAGTCAGACAGGTGGAATAAGTTAAAGAGATCTATTGTACATCATGGCAGCTGCCGTTAGTAACAAGACATTATATAACTGAAAATTGCTAACAGAGTAGATTTTAAGCGTTCTCACCACGAGAAAATGAAAAGTATGTGAGATAATACGTATGCTAACCAGTTTGGGTCACCCATTCCACAAGATACACAACACACACACACACACACACACACACACACACACACACACACACACACAACCCAAAACATCATGTTGTGCTACATAAATATCTACCTTTTTTTGTCAGTTAAAAAAAGTCAAAATAACGTCAAAAGTATGTGAAAACTTGTTATGACAAAAAACACGTGTTATTTTTTTAAAAAAAGACAATTTGGAAATGTCATGCTTTCAAAGAGCCTGTGCCAAAGAACTCCCTGGGCACCTGGTTTCCAGGGACACATCGCTGATATTCACACAGGGTAGCAACTCCAAGCCTGGGGCTTTTTCCACCAAATGCTCCAATCTGTGGTTTGCCTCCCAATAAGTTCCCCTGCAGCTCAGTTAACACCTCCATGTGCAGGACAATTGCAAAACAGACATGTGTTCTGGATGTGGGGAAAGGCATATGAATATTAAACAGATGCCTGGAAGGCTCAGTTGGACAGAACAAACTGTATAATGAGTTGAGGGAAATTGCCGGGGGAGGCAAGGGCATACCTCATCAACAAGGGTACCTGCATAATAGGTGTTTTTATACCTAACCCTTAATTGCACCCCATATCTTTTTTTTGAGTTGGAGTCTCACTCTGTCACCCAGACTGGGGTGCAGTGGCACACTCCAGGCCACCACAGCCTGGAGCTGCCTGGCTCCGGAGATCCTCCCACCTCAGCCTTCCAAGTAGCCAGAACGACAGGCGTGCACCACCACACCCAGCTAATTTTTGATTTCTGGTAGAGATGAGGTCTCACCAACTTGCCCAGGCTGGTTTCGAACCCATAGGCTCAGGCAATCCTCTCATCTCGGCCTCCCAAAGAGCTCGGATGACAGGCTGAGTCACCAAGCCCAGCCTCCATTCATTCTTAAGGACTGGCCTTCTGCAAGGGTCCCCCATCTCTCCTGCAAGATGAACTTCTTTCTTGATGCTGAATCTCTCCCATCAGCACACAAATTCCCTATATCAGTTATAAAATCTCCCATTGCCCAAAGGCCCCCTGTGGGCCCTATGTTCCTCTCCATCCCCACTCCTCTGTTCCTCCCCATGAAGAAACTCTCTAAGGACTTGTCTACACTCCCGTTCCACCATTTCCCTCCCATTCTCTCCTGAACCAACACCCCAGCAGCTTGCCTTCCCACGACTTGGCCCCAGTAATCCAAAAGTCATCTTGTTAAGTGTAGAAATGGCATGCATTATAACAAAACCAATGTTCAATGCGTGGTCTTCATCTGACTGGACTTCCCAACTGCAGCTAACGGACTGGTCACTCTCTCCTCCCGACAATGGTGCCTTCACTCACTTCCTAATGTGTCATGCTCTCCTGGCATTCCTACCCCCTCGCTGGCTGGTCTTGATGGGTCTTCTCTTCCTTCTATTCTTTACGGGGTTTCAGGCTCTCTCTGCATTCACTTTCTGGGAGACCTCAGCAAGTCCTATGGCCTCAAATGCCATCTATATGTCAGTGACATCCACGTTTATGGCCCTACTTCCAATGTTTCCTAAGTTGCTGATTCATACACTAGGTATACCTTTACAGGGATGACCATTTAAAATTCTGGCTGGTGTTCTTCTGCATCTCAGTGAAGGTGCCATGGACAGGCCCTCAGTTCTACACCTAGGAGCCTCCCCGACTTTCTTTTGCCTCCCTCCACACAGATCCAATCTAGCAACAATTCTTGTTGGAACTATGTGGTATCTGGTCACTTCTTTCCACCCATTATTGCAACCCTGGCCTAGGCAGTAGTCCTATCTTACCTAAATTTCCCCCAGAGACCCCTAGGTGCGTTCTCTGACTTCCTTTTTGTCCTCTACAGTGACTTCTCCACCCAGAAGTTAAAGGAATTTTTAAAAACATAAATTATTTCATGTCAATTTCAAGGTTTAACCCCTCTAATGGTCTCTTTCCACCAGACTTGGCATTAAATTCGAACTTCTTTTGGTAATACATGATGCCATACAACACTTGGCCTCACTTGGCTCTCGAGACCGCTCACACTGACCACTCGGTCCCTGTCCACTCTACTCCAGCTGCTTTGGCAGGAATGTCATTCTTTGAGCCTCCCATGCTTAGTCCTACTTCAGGGTCCTTGTGTGATGGTCAATTTCATGTGTTAACTTGACCGGGCTAAGGGATGCCCCGATAGCTGGTAAGACATTATCTCTGGTTGCATCTGCGAAAGGGTTTCTGGAAGAAAGATTCGCATTTAAATAGGTAAACTGAGTAAAGAAGATGCACCTTAACCACTGTGGATGGGCAACGTCTAATCCACTGAAGGCCCGAAAAGGCAGAGGAAGAGCAAGTTTGCTTTCTGTCTGAGCTGGGACATCCATCTTCTCCTGCCCTCAGACATTGATGCTCTTGGTTTTCAGGCTTTCAGACTTAGGTTGAATGACGTCACTGGCTTTCCTGGGTCTCCAACTTGCAGGTGGCACATGATGGGATTCTTGTCCACCATAATTGTGTGAGCCAACTCTCATAATAATCTATTTTTTATAAATCTGTGTCTATCCTGTTGGTTTTGTTTATCTAGAAGACCCTGACCAATGCACCTTGCATTTACCGATCTCTACTTAGAAAATGCTTCTTCCAGATTCTCCCATACCCTTTGCTATCTCCTTGGGCTCAGATATCGGTTCCTCAGAGAAGACTTCTCCAGCCAGGCTATATAAGATAACACTCATCCTTACTCAATAACTAGACTGTCTAATTCTTTACTCTAGTTTATCTTTCTTCACAGCACTTACCACTATCTGAAATTATGACATGTGTTTATCTATTTATTTTATTTTATCATCATTATCCCCAAGCTGAATGTAATTCTATAGGATGACAACAGAATTCTTGTATTTTCATGTGTATCCCTAGCAATCCAAACAGTAACTGACATATTACCAACATTTGATAAATAATATTTAAAATAAACGAATAAACAATAAATAAATAAGACCAGGAAAACTACTTGCTATATTTCTCTTCAAATACTCTTAAGTTTTTATCAAAACAATTTTAAAATAACTTGCATGAGAAGAGGAAATATCATGCAGATACCAATGTACAAAACCATTTCAAGAATAATTTTAACAGAAGTTCATGTAGTAAAAATCTCAAAAGGATTTTGAAGGAAGTCGAATTTTTACAAAAAATTTAAAATACATTTATTTGCATGATCAAATAAGAATATTAAATAAAATTTCAAAAAAGAAGAACAATGAGGGATTATATAGAAATGAACAAAGTAGAGCAACCCCTTCGAGTCCCCTCCCATTGTGGGAGCTTTTCTGGTCTCTCAAGAAATCCTGCTTCTCACTTAAAAAAAAGAAATGAACAAAGCTGAAAACGCTCTGAAGAGACTTGCCCTACGAAATGCAATAATATATTTAAAAAATATAATGGCGCTGGGTGTGGTGGCTCATGCCTATAATCCCAGCACTTTGGGAGGATGAAGTGAGAGGATTGCCCAAGTCTATGAGTTTGAGACCAGCCTGGGAAACTTGGTGAGACCTCATCTTCACAATAAATCAAAAATTAGCCAGGCATGGTGACTCATGCCTGTAGTCTCAGCTACTTGGAATGCTGAGGCAGAAGGATCGCCTGAGCCCAGCAGGTCAAGAATGAGGTGGCCATGAGCATACCACAGCACTCAAGTCTGGGCAACAGAATGAGACTCTGACTCAAAAGAAAAAAATACACAAAACTCCAATGACTGATAATGTGGTAGTACTAAAAAATTCAACACAGTGATAAACATGATGGCTGCAAAAGCTATGAAGAAAGCCCTGGTATATACAGAACTTGACATATGATAAAGCAAACATCAGAAGCCAATCCATAAAAAATACATCATTTTAAAAATGGTACTGGACAAAGCAGGTATTTAAGGAAATTTCAGGTAGGTCCCAACTCATCACAGTACAACAAGAATGACAAAATTCTGGACCATCCCAAGGAGATGAATGTTAGAAGTAAATGAAAGAAGATGCATGACAAAAATACAAGATCTGGCAATTAAGTTCAAAAACATGCCAAGGTGTGCTTATGTTGGGGGCACTGCACAAACAACTCAGTGAGGTTTCACAACTTGGTATATCGGTGTCACACAGCTGTGTTTGTGCCAATGTGTAGTGGTATTTTGCTGAGTGGCATTGATTATTGTTGTAGCCTGTTTTTATATGCCATCGCGAGAATGTTGGAGCTTGAATTAGAGCAATAGACACATGTTAAATTTCTTATTAATCTTGGCAAGAGTGGAAGTGAAGTCAGGGACATGTTAGTTCACGTTTATTGGGATAATGCCATGAAGAAAACAACAGTGGAAAAAATGGATGAAATGCTTTTCTAAGAGAAGAGACAATGTCATTGAAGAAGAGAGGTCAGGATGGCCAGTAACAGGCAGAACTGACAAATATATTGCATCAATATCGTTAGCTGACTGTGAGAAGCATAGTAGACCAAATAAACAAACAGTTAGGAAAATCTTAACTGAAAATCTTGGTGTGAGAAAGGTATGCAAAAGTGGTTCCAAAGAAGTCCTTGCATTATGACAATGCACCAACTCACACAGAACTGTCTGTGAGAGAGTTTTTAGCAATAACAAATAACTGTATTGGAACACCCACCCTGCTCACCTGGTCTGACCCCCAATGATGTTTTTCTCTACCTTACCATAAAGAAAATATTGAAAGGAAGATATTTTGATGTCATTCAGACATCAAGGGTAATACACTGATATCTCTGGTGGCCATCCCAGCAAAAAAGTTCCAAAATTGCTTTGACAGGTGGACTAGGTACTGGCAATGGTACATAACTTCCCAAGGGTAGGACTTCGAAGATGACCATAGTGATATTCAGCAATGAGATTTGTAGCACTTTTTAAAGGATGAGTTCATAAACTTAATTGTCACACTTGTAGAAGTAAGTATTTAGTGAATCTTGGGGTGAGGAAGGCCTTCCTAAGAAGGATATTTTTAACCCACAATAAAGATTACTCCATTAAACAAAACACTTTTGAATATTAAAAAAGAGCTAATAGAATTGTACCGCATATCTTTAAAATTAATAGAAAAAAGAAATAGCCAACAGATACACGAAAAAATACTCAGCCTCACTAATCATCAAATAAATTCAAATCAAAACTACATTGAGATACCACCTAACTCCAGTCAGGATGACCATCATCAATAACTCAAAAAACAACAGATGCTGGAGAGCATGCCGAGAAAAGGGAACGCTTCCACACTGTTGGTGGGAGTGCAAATTAGTACAATCTCTGTGGAAAGCAGTGCGGCAATTTCTAAAAGATCTAAAAATGGACCTTCCATACAACCCAGCAATCCACTTTCTGGGAATATAACCAGAGGAACTGAAATCATTCTACAAAAAAAATACGGGTTTATTGAAGCACTATTCACAATAACAAAAACATGGAACCAGCCGTGCTGCCCACTGAAAGTTGCCTGGATTTTTAAAATGTGGTACATACCATGATGCACTATTACACAGCCATAAAGAAGAACAGCATTATGGACTTTGCAGCAACTTGGATGGATTTAGAGTCTGTTATACTCAGCGATCTATCACAGAAACAAAGAACTGAGTACCGCATGTTCTCATTCATAACTGGATCCTGAACATTTATCATAATACTACAAGGAAGGGATTGGCAATACCAGGACTCTACTATGGCAGGCAGGAATGGGTTGGGGGATGTATAGCATCAATAGGGTACCCTATCCTAAATCAGGCGAAGTAAGGACCCATGGGAGGTCCAATTTCACCTCTAGGTTGACCACTTATATACCTAACCCTGAATTGTACCCCAGATCTTTGAAATAAAAGAATGAAAAAGAAATATAAACAAATAGAAAAGAAAATTCTAAAACTAGAAATAATCTAGAAAATCTTTTGAAAGGTTAACAAAGTTAATATTTTCAGTGAACATGCAAAGTGACCCTGCCACCAGTTGCCTCATCAATAAAATATGGACGATAATGCCTGCTTTGCTGAGGGTGACACTTGAAAAGTACTTAGTAGATGTTCAATAAATCATACTTATTAATAATACATTTCAAAGAAAAACACCAATATATTAATAGAGAAGGTGACAAAAGCATCATCAAGTGGTCACATTAAATGAATAAATGCAGATTAAAACCTTTTTACTGGACTGCTTAAAAATACTCAGTATTAAAAAGCTATTCTCAAAGTCTTGATAAGGATACAGTTTTCCTGAATGCTACCCGGCAATATACTGCATTTCATCTAATCTAGGAATAGGGCGCAGCACAATTTTAAGTCCCACTAAAAAAAAAGCTTGCAAACTATAATATAAATATGCTGTCAGTGGTAAAACACATGTGAATTACAGAGAGGACAAAGTTTAAAAGATAGGTGACTTAGAATTAATAAGATATGTTATAACAAGAGACTTATTTTTTTAAACCCAAACACATCCACATTCACAATTCCCAATAATAGTTGGAGAAGTAGGTTGGAAATTCCCACATCCTGATCCCCAGAACCTGTGACTGTGACTTTATTTGGAAAAAGGATCTTTGCTGATGTAATTCAGTTGAGGATCTCAAGATGAGGTCACCCTGGATTATCCAGGTGAGCCCTAAATCATCCAGTGACCAGTGACTTTATAAAAGTCATACAGGGAGAAAAGTGGAAAGCCACGTGAAGATGCCAGCAGAGACTGGGCCCATGCAGTCACAAGGCAAGGAGTGTCAGGAACCCCCAGAAACTGGAGGAGGTGAGAAACTATTATCACCAGAAGAAGTGCAGCTCTCCTGATCCTGCAATCTAGTCTTCCTGCCTCCAGAACTGTTGAGAGAATATTTTGTTTGTTTTAAGCCACTGAGTTTGCAATAATTTGTTGCAGCAACCCTATGAATCTAATATAAAGCCAGAATGTTTTAAAACATTATGAAGAATAAATGAAAATATTAAAGAAATGAGACACAGGAAATGTACTCAAATGCTAAGACTGATTATATTCGGGTGAAATGATTTTATATTTTCCAAATTTTCAACCACAAGCATGAAATGACTTCTATTCTCAGAAAATATAATAAATAGTATAAAAATATAACACTGAAAGAGGTCATTTGTAAAAAGAAAATTGGTCCACTAAAATCTTATTACTATAGCTTAATAAGCTTAAAGCTTTGTCGAATGTGCCCTTCCAAATTTTGTCTCTATAATCAAACAAGCTGTATTTTGTCAGTCAAAATGCAAAGAAGAAATATTCCTTGAAGTTTCTCTGCTATAAAACTTTGGAAAGATTCATTTTCATATGTTTTCTTTCTTTAAAATGTGCTCACTCCTTAATATATCTCCATAATTCATTTCGAGCCTCCCTTTGATAAACTCCTTCAAGGTATTCTTTATTAAAACACTCTTAGCATTGTTTTGATAAGATTTGGCCATCTACTATCAAGATCAAGGGTTTATTACTAATGAGAGTATAGCTAGTCAGACCCGTGCATTTGCATAATTCTGCTTCTTGGTAGCATTTTTTACAGCAAAGGTTATTATATTTGTTAACTAATAGACTTTATTTTTGACAGTGATTTCAGGTTCGCAGAAAAATGAACAAAAATGACAGAATTTCCAAATTCTTCTCCAACCTCACCAGTTCCCCCATTATTATTTTGCATTAGTGTAGAGCATTTATTGCAGCTGATGAGCCAATATTGAGACATTACAGTAGTCTACCTTAGGGTTGGTTCACTCATTGTATTCTGCATTCTATCAGATTTGACCAATGGAGAATGATGAGTATCTACCATTAGAGTATCGTCCAGAAGAGTTTCACTGCCCTAAAATCCCCTTACCACCTCCTCCTGGTTACCACTCCCTAGCCCCTGGTAACTGTCAATCTCTTTACTTTTTCCATAGCTTTGTCTTTTCTAGAATGTCATATGACTGGAATTATACACTATGGGGCCTTTTCAGATTGTCTTCTCTCACTTTGTCATTTGTATTTAACGCCCCGCCATATCTTTTCATGGCTTGATAGCTCATCTCTTTCTGTGGGTTTATAATATTCCACTGTGCTACATAGTTTCTGAAATAGAGATTGATTTGGAAAAATCTTGCAAACACCTATCTTCATCGCCACATAGGAGACGTCCTAACCTCTACATATTTATATAGTTATGTCCATTTCATTAGTCAACAGGTGCTTTGTGCAAGAAAGCAAATTCACTACAATCATAAGGGAGAAGTTTTGCACAACACTTATCTCTATTTAAATCAGTCTTACCTTATTGTGAAATCAACTGTTCCCTGAGAGACAGTTTATCTTCATTCATGCAAAAAGAGGAAAAAGACCTAAAACAGGCTTTTAGAAGTACTCCTTGTTAAAGTGGGGGGGGGGAGAAAAAAGTTTTGTTTCTTGAAATTTTGGAGAACATTTTTTCCCCTTATTCTACTGCCATTCTTTAGAGGTCCACTTCAAGACATTTGACATATGCTACAATTCCCCATGCTTCCCTAGCAAAATAAATTGTCCCTAAAAGCATTTACCAATATTTTTCATACAGTAAGATGTATAGAGTGTTGTTTTTTTAAATATAGCTGATTTGTTGAAATATACTATTACTTTTGTACTATCATTGTTCTATAAAATTACTTTTGTGTAAAATTGAACTTTGCTTTTAGTGGTGTTTTAATTTAATTTTTTTTTAATTTTAACTTTTTTTCCCATGCCACGGTCCTATGTAATACCATTTCACCACTTATTCTTTGGTAGTCTTCTCTTTCCCTTGTGGTTTTCCATAATGTTTCTATGATGTTGGTGTCTTAAGAGCTGACAGGTAACTGTAATGATTCACACAATAAAGAATTCATCTGTGTTGAGTAAAGACAAGAACAGAATCCATAATGCAAGCAAAGGGTAAGGAAGCATTTCATGCACACACCCTCTCTGAGGGCATGCCTATTCCACCCCTACTTCCCAAGCAAGGTTTTTCTCTTATTTTATTTTTTCTTTTTTGAGTTGGAGTCTCACTCTGTCGCCCAGGCTGTAGTACAGTGGCACACTCATGGCCACCGCAGCCTCAACCTGTTGGGCTCAGGTGATCCTTCAGCTTCGGCCTTCCAAGTAGCTAGATTTACAGGCATGCACCACCATGCCTGGTTAAATTTTTCAGTTTATTTATTGTAGAGATGAGATCTTGCCAAGTTGCCCAGGTTGGCCTAGAACCCATGAGCTCAGGCAAGCCTCTCACCTAAGCCTCCCGAAGTGCTGGGGTTATAGGCGTGAGCCACCGTTCTGGGCCAAGGATTTTCTTTAGATGATTCTTTTTTATGAAGTATCTGAATAGTAGTTTTGTGTCTAATTTGTGAGTTAAACAGCTCAACGAGTTTGTCAAAATTCGTACAGCTGTTCACCAGCAGAGTGAATTTTACTGTTTATAAACTATAGTAAAAAGGAAAAAAAGCAAAAATTACCCTTCATATCACTTAACTGCCTTTCTTCACAACTGCTGAAATATAAAAATTCTAAAAATGCTGCTTCATGGGAAATCATAAAAATTGCCAGGAAACACATTTAGAAGAAAGTCGATTTCTAGCAATTAGGCCAAGCAGGGCTCACTGATTTCGGCATAATAAGTGATGGAACCTTATTATGTAGTCACAGGTGGTTGAAGCTTCAGAAATCTAAGATACAGATAGACAGACACATTCTTAATTAAACTCAAAGTGTTACGTTATTTGAGCTTATAACTTTTTTCCTTATTAAGACCGTGTAACATATAGAAATGCTTATGAGAATGTTCCTACTATAGTCTTATTCTACTCTTGTACTTACCATAGTCTTATTCCACTCTCTTGTGCATTCTACCAATGACACTCTCATGAAAGAATGAAAATTCTGGTTCCCTACTACATGTCACTCTTGTCAGAAGTCAAATGGCAACAACAACCAAAAACGACTGTAAAAGTATTGGCATTTCAGCGATGATGCAAGATACTAAATCATACTGGAACTTCAGTAACTGGGGCCTGAACCGTTTGTGTCTCCAGTTCATTGCAACTCTATAAAAAGAAGGACAGCTGCCTCGGTGACCGAGTCAGGAATGACTACCAGGGCTAAACAGAAGGAGATGATGGGCAAGGGGAAACCAAAGGGAAGAGGAAGGTTGGAGACAGATGAGGCGAATCTTGAAGAGTAGGAATACCTAGTCAGGAAGGGAAACCAGGGGAACACACAAGACCAAATGAAAGTTGCAGGAAAAACGAGCTGGTGAAAGAAAAGAGGCCAGCAGTGAGGTTGCTGTGTCTGTGGGTAGGGAAGAGAGTAGATGAAGATGTTCATTCATGTGATGAGACACGAATCCATGTGGCCACGTATGTTCCAAACTACCCTAGGATGTAGCCGAACTCTTCAAAACCCCAAGTCATCTATATTCTTATTTGTGGCAGTTCTGGTACTTACATGTAGGAAAGACTTAGGGGTAGCAATTTGGCTGGAAGAAAAGACCAAGAGATTTACCATAAAACTATGTTTTTATGTACATGTCATTGTCTTCTCTTATAGAAAAATAAATAAAATAGATTTTTCTAAGGGGGCTTATCTTAATATTCTGCATGATATTTAATAATGCTTATAGGTCATATTAAAATGGTGTTTAGGCCGGGTGCGGTGGCTCAGCCTGTCATCCCAGCACTTTGGGAGGCCGAGGTGAGAGGATTGCCTGAGCCTGCAGGTTTGAGTCGAGCTCAGGCAACTTGGTGAGACCTCATCTCTACAATAAATTATAAAAAAAAAAAAAATTAGCCGGGTGTGGTAGCACACGGTTGTAGTTCCGGCTACTTGGAAGGCTGTGGTGGAAGGATCGCAGGAGCCCAGCAGGTTGAGGCTGCGGTGACAGAGTGAGACTCCAACTCAAAAACAAAATGATATTTTATTGTTAATGAAATGATACTTGAATATTTTGGTTGCAAGTTACAGAGCATTTGGTTAGATGTTGGAAATAAAGAGTTTTGCTTTAAAAAAAAGAAGCCAAAAGGCAAGTATGTCAGTATCATCTGTCCTAGCATCCTCAGAATATTAGGGACTTGTCCTTGGGTATGTTACCCCATGATCTCAAGATGTCTACCTACACCCCAAACATCATAACCTCATAATAGCATTCAAGTTAGGAAGCAAAGAGTTTTCTTTGAGGTTCTGCCTTTTTTTCTTTCTTTTCTTTTCTTTTTTTTAATTAAGGGAATCATCGGGTCCTAGGAGTCCCTGGAGGACTTTCTTTTTACAACTCATTATCTCATTGGCCAGCACTAGGCCACATCCACCCTTACACCAAGCAGAAGCAAAGTAGATAAATCACTGAGTATGATCGACTTCAAATCATCCAAGCTGCTGCAGAATCCATATATTTGGCCTTCTTTATGGCTGCATAATATTCCATTGTGTATATGTAGCACATTTTAAAAATCCAGTCCAGCTTTGATGGGCAACATGGTTGGGTCCATGTTTTTGCCATTGTGAATATAAACTGCCAGGGGAGGGGAGGGGGTGGGATTGGCAGCTGAGGGAATTTGCTAGGGGAGGGAGGGGCATACCTCATCAACAAGGGTACCTGCATGATCAATGCTTAAATACCTAACCCTGAAATGTACCTCACATCTTTATTATAAAAATTAAGAAAACAAAGAAAATAATTTGAATTAAATAACAAAAACAAGGAAAAAAAAGAAGCAAAGTGGAATAGAACTGCTATGACTGGCTTAGCTTGATCATAAATTATGCCCTAGGGGTGACTGAAAGGTCTTCCCTAAAATCAGGGATTTACGATCTGTTATCTAAACACAGCTCTGGCAACAGCAGGAAAGAAGCAGGGGTTGCCACCCAGCTGCAGGGAGTTTATGGTGACATCTAACTAAAGTTCCTCACCAACACAACTCTGGGTACCATGATTCTCTATCATATCAGTTACAGATTCTTATCTCAAATGTGGATTTGTGCCCTTTTAGTCAACCAAGTAAAATGAAGAGTATAAAAATTAGTCTAGTCTCTAGGAATCTAGGGGGCCATGTGTTTCATAGAATTTCACATTAAAGGTGAAGAATGCAAAGTTGATAAGTAGATGACAAATAATTATCTAGCCTCAGACACAGGTCTTTAGTCATGACCAGGTAACACATCTTAGAATTTGACTCAGGAAAATGACTACCCCATGGAATGATTTCAGAGGCAACGGTAAAATTTACCATCTTATTCCTACTGCCTGTAACTCCTAGTATCTGGAATTACACCTTTAGAGATTTGTTTCTTAAACTAAGTCTTTCCTCATGTTAACATATACTTGTCAAGGGAATGAATAACGTTTTAAATTCTAGATTATTACATAGCAGGGTAGACTAATTTCCAGTGGTCTCCTGAGAAAAAACTTTCTCTTGGGTAAACAGAAGAGACAGGTATTATATGATGAAGATTAGAAAATGTTAAGGTGAAACTGAGTAGGCAGGAAGTAGCAGAGGTACATTAGAGGTTTTAAATACCCACTCTCACATCTATTTTGCACCACCTACAATCCTTGAGTCTTTGTGCACTTTTATTAGAAATTGAAAATTACACTATCCATTCGATCCTGAACATACGGATCTACTTTTGTCCCAGGAATTCCAATCACTTTCTAAGTGTTTCTGACTTTTCTTAATTTTGATTATCAGTGGAAGTTTTATGGTAGATATCTTTTTTTAAAAAATGAAGTTTTGCCGGGCTCAGTGGCTCAGCCTGTAATCCCGTGCCTTTGGGAGGCTGAGGTGAGAGGACTGCCTGAGCCCGCGGGTTCGAGACCCGCCTGGGCAGCGAGACCTCATTTCTACTATAAATCAAAAAATCAGCTGGGCGTGGTAGCGCATGCCTGTAATTCCGGCTACTCGGAAGGCTGAGGCGGAAGGATCGCCGGAGCCCAGCAGGTCGAGGCTGTGGTGGCCAGGAGCGGCCACTGCACTCCAGTCTGGGCGACAGAGTGAGACTCCATCTCAAAAAAAAAAAAAAAACGAGCTTTTATGAAACTTCTCTAGAATTTAGGTACGGTTCAAAATCTTTGAGAGACCAGTCTCTAGCAGTAAATCTTACATTAATATAATATTATGGGCCAGTGCACTAAGGTGGTCGTTTTTAGGATACAGAAGAGTTTGGAAAAACTCAATTATTGAGTCTAAAAATTATTTTCTGGTTAAGTCTTAAACACTCAAATCTACAATTTTCTCTAGGCAATTTTGATAAAAGACCCATCTCTTCTGACTCTAAATGTTCATTTATACTTACCTTGATGAAAATGTCCATTTAATATAAAATCTAAGAATTTAAATTAAAAATGAGTTGCATACTCACTTCATTTGTGAGCAACATAGTAAAGATAGTTTTTAAAAAAATTTTAGTGGTTTAAAGATTAGAAAATAAATTCCTATAACTGATTTTAGTACACATCCCTTTCACTCTGTACATAGAGTAACCAACTTGACTCAGTTTGTAAAAGGAAGTTTCTGGTTTTAGCAAAGTTGTGCTTCCCAAAAAATCAGAATGATTGGTCACATAGCAGTGTGGAACACATTAATACTGGAAAAACAAACAACTGCTGCAATTTCATTAATTAGATATTAATTCATCAAGCAATTATATCAGTATGTAGGATGATACAGAGCATATTTCAAACTCACATTAGGACCCAATAACTTTTATTAAGCTACTGAATTAACATAATCATATTTTTCCATTCTGCTTTATCTAAGACGATTATGGTGATTCACAGAATAGCATGTGCATAGAATTCTAAGGTGCTATGTTTCAGTAGCCAAGACAAGGAACTATTGTTGCCATTTGAATTTTCTAGGAATCTCAGAAGAAATCTGTGGTCAGGTTTGAGAAGTCA
Source organism: Carlito syrichta (assembly GCF_000164805.1). Taxonomy (NCBI): domain Eukaryota; kingdom Metazoa; phylum Chordata; class Mammalia; order Primates; family Tarsiidae; genus Carlito; species Carlito syrichta. The sequence goes on from NW_007216444.1 coordinate 90,840, forward strand.
AAAGGAAATATACAGTTGCGTAATGGTCTGGTGAATCCAGGGAACTGTGGGCAGATATACAGGTAAAGCCTGCAGAACTCAATTTGAGGTAGCTGAATAATTCTCGTTGTCTATATAAACCACTAAAAATTCAGAACATAATCTTCATAATAACCCTTCAAGTCTTTCGTTATTATCCGCTGAGACTCAGTGAAGTGAAGTAAGCAGCTAATATATAGTATCGACAAATCCGTCTGTCCTCACAGTCTGTGGGTTTTTCATTACCCCACAGTCTAGGGTCTTCTGGGGAAAAGAAAATCATTTCAAATAAATCACACAAATTGATATTACATATATGAACATGATGTCAGTAAGCTGTTACATTCCAAAACTCAAGTTGGCCAGAGACAGTATATAGAAAGATCCATGTTTTCAGTACTATTATGTTACGACTGTGATCGTCCTTATTGTTTAGTTGCCTAGAACAGGAAAGTTTCTCCACACAACTGTTCTGTGAAGAAAAAAGATCGCTCTTGAACACAAGCTGATTGCTAGAGCAGCAACCTCTGACCTTCACATCTTGCTCCTGGAGTTCCTCTCTGCACTCTGAGATTGCTTCCTGTGCTTTCCTGGAAAAGAAATAACATGCTCTGTGATCAGACTTGATGCACATACAAAAACCACCCTGGTGTCAGGAATCATGGTGGCCAAAATGGGCACACATGTTCCCTCTTCTTTCCCTAAATTAGAAAAGTTGTTGATTGAGTGAGGGATCCCAGTGATGTCTGGGGTGGCTTCTGGAGCCAGACGACCCAGATGTGAGTCTCCTTTGGACCGCGTGGGTCAAATCACTTCAACTCTAGGTCTTCATAGCCTTGTCTTTAAAATGGCAATGGGCCGGGCGCGGTGGCTCAGCCTGTCATCCCAGCACTTTGGGAGGCCAAGACGAGAGGACTGCCTGAGCCCACGGGTTCAAGACCAGCCCAGACAACTTGGCGAGATCTCGTCTCTACAACAAATCACAAAACCTAGCCGGGCGTGGTGGCACATGTCTGTAGTTCCAGCTACTTGGAAGGTTGAGGTGGAAGGATCGCCTAAGTCCAATAGGTAGAGGCTGCGGTGGCCGGGAACGTGCCGCTGCACTCCAACCTGGGCGACAAGAGTGAGACTCCAACTCAAAAATAAATGAATAAATGAAATGAAGTCAAATGAAATGAAGTAAAAAATAAAATGGCAATGATCAATTTTCTTTAAAGTTGTCAAATTACCTAATTTAAACAAGTGGCTTAGACAAAACTCAGGGCAGAGCGAGCGCTCTGTAAGTTTCAGTTATTATTTTTCTCCAGACCAGAGAGCACACCACAGTTCTCAAGAGCCATGTACTGAGCTCCAGAATCCACCATGCCTGGGTACTAGGCCCCAAAGTGGCAAGAGGTTTAAGACACAAACTTGGCGGTTCATGGTATCACAAGCCAATCAGGAAGACAAGCAATGGAAGTAAAAATAAATAAGTAGCAATACAAGCAGGACCAGCTACTGTGCCTGCCATGCCATGCAGTGTTAACTTTGATTTCTGGCAGACAGCACCAGTCAGGTCCTAGTAACTCTTTGAGCATGGCTCCACGAGGGCCCTCCTGATCTTAAACACACTGTGTCCCGTCTCACTCCATACAAATGACTGAGATTTCAAGTTTCTTCAGTCCTAAACATCGCCTGACATCCAAAGAGTGGTGAAAAGCTTGAGGATATTACCAAGGAAAGGAAGCATCTGAGAAGAGCTGGAACAGCCTGGCTTGGATGCCATGACAACACAGTCCTTTCCATTGTTAGTGCTGGCCTGTCTCAAGCTCAGGACCATTTACAATATCCACCCTTCTCTCTTCCCACGCGCAGACTTCAGGAGCCCAGGGGTCGCTCCTTCACTCTGCTGCTGTGACTCCGTGACTTGTGACTGTCCTCATTTCCTTCAAATTGCCAAAGGGTGGAATGGGGGGTCTCCCTTCTTACAGGCCTCTTCTTGATCTCTTCAACTCTCACCGTTCCTGAAGGCCAGCGCACAGACTCGATGTCTTTAAAATACTCAGTGCCACTCAGTTTGGAGTGACAGGGAATAGGCGGTGATTGGGGTGAGAAAGTGTTGTATGCAGGTTTCAGACTTACAGAGCTCTCACCGTCACCCTGGTTGATAGTACTGACTTCCAACTTCCTCTCGGGACGTTAACAAGGCCTTGCGTGTTTGAGTCTCTGCTCCAGATCCACAGAAGGGAGTTGATGAAAATTCCGCTCCCACCCCTTTATGCCTCACTTTTCTACACATAAATATTCTTTTGAAATAAAGGAACCAACCAACAGACAGGCTTTCCTGTTAGAAGTGTAAAACCGAACAAAACAACTCTGTCTGAGTTGAAAGCAGATTCATACTGAAGGTTTTGAATATGTCTGAGAAAAGTCACTCTCCATCACAAGCATTCTCCACGGACAAACAGAGGCAACAACCACTCTTAACAAATAAAATTTCTCAACAAATGAGAGAGTAGGCTGTGGAACCCTGGAAGAATTGAGCTTTGGAAAGTTGCATGTCTCTGACACGGTCTCCAGACAGTATCAATGTTAAACAGGGAAACAGAAACTGCAGAGGGAAAAATGTACTGCTCAGCCTGTCCCTTCAGGCTGGATTCTGTGTACTGCTTCACCTTCCTGCTTGATCTGAATGTTTTATTTCTGTACACTCAGTTGTGCTTCAAATAGAATTAAGGTAGTTCAATTTGCGTAGATGAGTGAAGACCAAAAGCTAAATCTGATTAGGATGGTTAATGTGTCAAGCTTGAAAGGCAGAAGGAAAGAAGATTGGCTCAGACCGGAAGCAACCATATTTCGGAGAATGATCACACTAAACACTTAGAAAGATGTGTCTTTACGAAGAATAGATTCATAAACAGTTCCATTTTCATTCAAAGCAAAACCTCAAGCCATCTCTGCTAAAACAAAGCCAGAGACCTGTCCTTAAAATGACACTGCATTTTATTACTCTAAAGTACAGGACATTAAGCACAGGTCTGGTTGCCTTGGTGACAAATTGTTGTCAAAAGAGAGTCACCGTCTCACAAAAAGGAGACATAAAATGCTTTCAATAGACTGTACGCACTGTCGAGAAATGGGGAAATTAAAAATAAACCGGATCAAACATAAATTTTTAGACTGTTTAAAGATGCATCCTGGTTTGCACAAAGACTCCTTTATGCTACTTTATATTTCTCGAGCTGCTAAAAGCCTCCCTAAAGTGTCTTGAAATTTACCAACAACCACAAAGATTTTAAGAAAAGTCTTAAAATTTCAGTGATTTTATGTATGTGTGTGTGTTTTTAATTAAATGCCCCATAGTTGTATTCCTAAGTGCCCAAACGATTTACTAATAGATAACTAAATAATAACTATCAACATGTCTATTATTACTAATTCATAATATATGGTAAATGCGAACACTAATCTAGAAATAAAGGAAGTCAATGCCTTTCCTATTATATTCTGTCAATGTCCATTTAATCAAAAGGAGAATTTGAAAGCCAATCTTCAAGCATGTAGACTTCTTAATCCATGAATAAACAGTTTACGAAAGGAGAAAGGTCAGTACTGGAAATTCTTTTTGATTGGTATCTGTTGGAACCGTTAGCAGGAACTAGAAGAGGATCACTCACGTGGAAAGGGGGCCAGTTGAGAAAAAGTTCAAGAGTAAATATGCAGGTGAGAGCCCCATCTCACCCTCAAAATTTGTACGTTTCTTTGCCAATATATTGGTATATTTCTTTCCCAAGTAATTTGTATTAATTTTTAACATAAATTGATAAAATTAATTTTCAACATAAATTGACAAAATGCTATCTACAAATTCGGGCCCTATTTTCTTCTGTTAAATATAAATATTAATGTATTTCTCAATAGTACAACACTCTCATTATAAATATCTTTGAAAGCTGTAATATTTTTTCAACATGTTTAAAGTATCATAATTTTCTTTTTCAGTTCTTTTACCTTAGAACATTTATGTCTTAGCAAATATCTATACTTTCTATTTATACCTTGGCAGTGTGGAGCGGGGAATAAGAGTTAGAAAGACAGTAACTTTTAAAAAGAAGTAATAATATAGTTTTTTAAAAATCCCCGCATGCGTGATATATATATTAAAATCTCATTTATATGCAGAAATATAGTACAATATGTGACATTATATATACACACATATATATTTATGTAAGGAAAAAAAATATTTTGATTTTTATGCACTGACTTGTAAGCGTATCAGACCGTTAATATTTTCAACTCCCAAGAGTTGAAAATTATTGACTTTTATGTAGCTTCTCTTGTTAAAATTAGCAGGTTTAATTTTTGTATTTCGAAGGTTCAAGTAAAAAGGATTGTATAACATTTGTTAAATGGCTATCTACAAAGATTAACCAGAAGAAAAGAGAATATAGTTATATATATTATATATGCAGCTAACCAAAATTATATTTTAAAATTCCCTGTGTATTTTGAAAACCTGAATAGAGAAATCTAAATAATTATCTTCCTATGTTGCAAATATGAGTATTTTTTGTTTCTTCTCTTTTATTTTTTAAACATTTGTAGCAAATATGAATTTGTTTTATACTAGGGCAAAGCAAATTCTATACTATATTAAATTTTTTAAAGTATGCCTGGCTTTGCTTTCAGCCTGTTACTCCTTTGTTGTGAACTTGGATAAACTATTTGATCTCCTTAGTCTTTCGTGTTCATTATCCACGATGATTGACAATATCTACTCTCTCTGCCTCACTGATGCATTTTCATAAGAATTAAAACACTTGTGAAAGTACTGTACAAATTATAACTTTCCACAAATATGTATGATATCATTATGGCCAATATTTTAACTCTACGGTTAAGAAAAGGGAAGGGAGGAAAGATAACTACAGTTCCTTCCACTCTTTAGCAGACACCCAAATATAATTTAGCGAGTTACATTTAGAGAGTGCTGAGAAGGGGAGAAAAAAGAATGACGGTGACGTAGAGAAGGACCTGCAAAAGCAAATGGGGAAAATAAAACTGCTTACAGAACTTTCACAGTTATCACTTAAGCCAAAAGTAAAATTCCCTGGCTGCTGGGTTATGCACCCCAAGAAGCCATTACAATCAGATGCTAAGACTTCCCCACATTGCTGGATATTCCTCTTACCTGATTACCTGGTGAAGGAAGACAGCTGTCAAATAGTTTCTAAACTTACCCTTGTTCTTTGCTCACGTATTATTTCCTTTATTGTTGAAATTTATTTAATTTTATTTTAGATTCAAGGGGGTCCATGTGAAAATTTGTTGCCTAGGTATATTGCATGGTGGTAAGGCCTCCAGTTGCATCCACTAAGCTGCAAATGACAAGATTTCCTCCTTTTTATGGCTGTGTAGTATTCCATGGTGTACTTATACCACATTTTTTTATCCCAGTCCCCTGTTGTTGGGCATCTGGATGGGTTCTTTGTCTTTTGTTATTGTGTATAGTGCTGTGATAAACATATGAGAGCGGGTGTCTTTTTGGTAGAATTATTTAAGCTCGTTTGGGAATATATCCAGTAGTGGGATTGCAAGGTCCAATGGTAAATCTATTTTTAGCTCTCTGAGAAATCTCCAAACTGCTTTCCACAGAGATTGACCTAGCTTATGTCCCCACCAACACTGTACAAATGTTCTCTTTTGTCCACAGTCTTGTCAACATCTGTTGTTTCTGATTTTTTGATAATAATCTCATTCTAACTGGTATGAGGTGGTATCTCATTGTCGTTTTGATGTGCATTTCTCTGATGATTAGTGATAAGGAGCACTTCTTCATTTGTTTTTGGGCCGCTTGTATGTCTTCCTTTGAAAAATGTCGGTTCCTGTCCTGTGCCCACTTTTCGATGGGATTATTTGTTGCTGTTGTAGTTGTTGTTTTTCACGTCGAGTTATTTAAGTTCCTTGTAGATGCTGGATATTCAGCTTTTATCAGATGCATAGTTGGTGAGTATTTTCTCCACTTCTATGGGTTAGCTATAGGCAGATTGTCAAGGCAGAAAACTAAGAAAGAAACCAGAAACTTAAATTCAACACTTGACTGATGAGATCTAAGAGACACCCACAGAGGTCTCTCAACCACAGAGTATACATTCTTCTCATCCACACATGGAACTTACTCTAAGATTGGCCAAAAACTTGGTCATAAAACAAGCTTAAATAGATTCTGAAGAGTTAAAATCATACTAAGAATCCGATTAGACCATAGTGGAATAAAAAGAAATATCAGTACAAAGAGGAACCTTCAAAAACACACAAACACATGGAAATTAAACAACTTGCCTCAGAAAGATTTATGAGTAAACATCAAAATCAAGACAGAAATAAAGATTCCTAAAAACAAATGAAAAAAAAGACACAACATTCCTGCATTTCTTTATTACTGTATACCAAAGTAAGTACTTTACCAAAATTGGTTGCATGTTGTCAACAGCATAATCCAACCACTTCAAAATAAACTCGATTTTAAAAATAATTGACTCACCTGACAGAATACCTCTTCCATAAATGAAAACAAAACATTACAATTAATACCAAATCAATGCAACCTTGAAATATGAATCATTTTTTGTTTTTCTCATAGGGTAATCTCAACTAAATCATTTAGCACATTTAAATAAGTTGAATTATTTTGATGTCTCAAGAAACAAATTTTACAGTAGATACCAAAGCCATTAGTTTTGCTAGCGATTACAAAGTACTTTACTGAACTAAGAAGCTGGATCAAGCTCCATCATCAAAAACTACCACTCATTTTAAATTGTAATTTAGAAGTTCATAAAAATCTTAAATCCCTAAACATTCTCTTTCAAATTCTTTTCAGTTATTGCCAACCTCTTTCAGATTCAACTGTTTTGATTTCAGTTTCTGTAATGCATATTTTTTTAACAAAGACTCCATCTTGATCTCACAGACTATTGCTTGACATTCTGTAGCCTGCAGAGTGAGCTCTCTTTAGTTTGACTGCTGTGCCCAGAATCATATTATAAGTAAACAAAGTTTAACAACGAAAGTCAAAAATGCATGGATGTACCCATCGTCTCACTGTGGGAGCTATCTGACTTACCTGAGGCTTCTTCATTTCCTTTCCTACCAGCGAAGACATTTGAATCAATACGTTTCTCCATAAGTACATTCTGGAGCAAACTGGTCCTATTTGACCACTCCAAGAAAGACTGGTGGGAGCTGGGTAGATTGAAGGGATTGTTGACACAGTGATTTTCAGAAATGCCTCACAGCCTGTATTACCTGTTGGAGAGTCATGGTGCGAAACCTTGGGAATCCATTCTAAGTCATCATTCCCATAATTTACGTAAGTATGCAAAAACACTGTGGTTGTTTTGGGGGGGAAGGTAGATAGTGAGACTCGTGAACACTGGAACACAATTTGAGAAACTCAGTCTTGTAATTGCCAGCATCCCTTCTAGCACTGGAACTTTCTGGTATTGTGTTGGTCTATGAAGAACTAGCAAGAGGTATCCTGATTATAAGACAGTTAAGTCAAAAACCTTTACAAAGCAAGTGATGTAGAAAATCTACAATATGGCAGCCACTAAATAAAAGACAAAGTCCCTACTGAAAATAATTAACACCAATTATGTCTTTTTCCTGATATTTCATACCACAAAAGTCTGACTAATAGCAGCACAAAAGCTAGGTGAAAAATAGAAGAGACATAAGATTATTAAGCATTAAAGACTGTTGCTTTTATATCTAAAATAAGCCATAATAGCAAGGAGTCTTTCTACAATGGTGCCCTTTCTCTTGTGCACAAAACATCTTCATCATTTGTATGATCTATAAAATGAAGAGCCAGAATAAGTATCTTTAACTGAGGCTTCCAATTTTTAGACACCTGTATTTGTAAGGCTGCTTTATATCCAGTAGATGAGTAGACAGCACAGAGTAAATCGCAAAGAAAATAGAATGGGTTGAAAGAAACCAAAGAACATCTGTTCCCCAGCACTTAGAGAAACTGGAATGAGAAAAGGTGTAGAATCACCCTGGAGACTAGGGTCAAGGGGAGTCATAACAGATTACTTGTCAGTTATATTATAATTAGTTTCCACCCCATCCTTCTGTTACTGAGGACAGGGACTTGCTGTGAGGGCTGGCTGATGGCTTGCTAACAGCCCAAGAAGAAAAGAAAATCCAGCACCAACATTATCAGCTTCATTTTTCTCTCAAATTTCTGTTCCAAAAATGAACCTCAGCATTTACCTTCAGCCCAGATAAATCTAGGTCCAATTCTGGTTCTGTCGCTTCATGGCTGCATTTGCTTGAGCAAATGCTTTTATTTCTCTGAACCTGTTTCTCTTTACACGTGAAATTGATGTAACAGTACTTAACTTGTACATCACATGAAGACTAGACATAGGGTATGCTAAAGTGCCCGGCACGTAGTACATGCTCAATTAGAGGTGGGTGATCGCTGCGTTGTTACATTCTAGATACAGGTCTGATCTTGGGTACAGCAGGGTAGTAGGTGGGTTCCGTGACAGTCCTATACCCACACCATGTCCATATGACAGTATCCCCTCTCATGCAAAAAATGTCCAGTATTCTTACATCTGTCAAACCCTCACTGGTCTTTCTTTCTTTCTTTTTTTTTTTTGAGTTGGAGTCTCACTCTGTTGCCCAGACTGGAGTGCACTGGCCGCTCCCGGCCACCGCAGCCTCGACCTGCTGGGCTCCGGTGATCCTTCCGCCTCAGCCTTCCAAGTTGCTGGACCTACAGGAGCGTGCTACCACCCCCGGCTAATTTTTGAGTTTTACTGTAGAGATGAAGTCTCGCCAAGTTGCCCAGGCGGGTCACGAACACGCGGGCTCAGGCAATCCACTCACCTCAGCCTCCCAAAGGCTCGGGATTACAGGCTGAGCCACTGAGCCCGGCTCCTCACTGGTCTCTCATGGAGCATTGGGTAGGACCAGAATACTCAGAATAAGTGTCTGGAGAATTTATTTCTTCAAATATCTCTGTTTGTAGATGAGGCAACTCCCACTCTCACCCCCGTACCCTCCTGTTATGGTGTGTTATCGTCTCATAGCTAAAAGTTGTTTACTGCACACCAGACACTGTGCTCAGCCTGTCACACATGTGATCTCATGGTCTCTCCACAACAAACTATGAGATTAAACCTGCTACAAATTACAAAACTGAGGAATGAATATGGTGATAGCGCTGCCCAAGATCACTCTGGTGTCAGGGTTGGCACTACACTCAAGCCTTTCTGACTCCAAAGTAGACACCCTTCCTCACCACAGAGTACCAGCACCTGCATCTAGGTTCATCCTGATGGAGTGGTTCTCTTCTGTAGGTTTAAGCATTCCTCAACCTTTTTCTGAACAGCTTCTTTTCCAAGACAAAAACTGCACAGCCCTCTATGACACCTCTCTCCCACAATACCTTCACTTTTAATTTCCTCTAGGTCTATGCATAAGGATAAATACCATCTTGATCGCTGATACATTTTCATATGGATTTTCCTGTTGTGACCATGACAGAAACCATAGAAAACAAGATTGACTGCTGTGCATAAGATATATTAGCCACCAAGACAGTGTTTTATGTACTTGTAGATTCTAGGAACATTTTTAATAATCTCACAGCCATCTGTCTCAGAAATCTGCAGCTCACCCATTGGGATTCATTGTCAAGCTCTTTCCTGATACTGCCAAAACTTACCTTTGACTTAGAAAGTCTTCTGTTAGATATGAAGATTAAACAATAGTTTGTATTACCATACATGTTAACAGAGATTTTTTTTTTTAAATTTTTTTTGTGAAAAAATGGAAATTTTAGAAACCCTTTCATTTATTCTATATATACTTGCATGTAAATTCACAGTGCATTTACTTATTATATTCCAGGTATTCGAATACAACAGTGAACACAGTTCTAATGCCTGTCCTCATCAAGTTTGCAGTTTGCTACTGAGATGCATTGATAAGGAGGCCAGTCATCCATTAAAATATAGTCTTGAAAGTACCTTGAAAAGCAGTACAAGGTGCCTTAGGGGACTGGAAGGAGATATCTAATTCACATTATCAAGAAAGGCCTCCAGTGGGAAGCGATGTCTGAACTATGATAAGAACGATAGCCAGATGAAGGTACCAGTGGTGAGCAAGAAAGGTTAGTCTGTGGATGAGAGAAAGGATGATTGATTTAGGGAACTGAAGAATTGTGGTGTTTGGTAAAGAGAGTCTGAAGCAGTTTGTCTTAAAGTGTCTTAAAATAAAGCTGAATGTCTAAGCCTTAAAAATCCTTCCTTTTTTATAGAGTGATTTGAGTTCTTCAGGGTATATTCCCAGTAGGGGGATTGTGGGGTCATATGGAAAGTTGATTATTAGAGCTTTTAGGAATAGCCACACTGATTTCCACAGAGACTGCACTAGTTTACACTCCCACCAACAGTGTAGAAGTGTTCCCTTTTCACCACATCCTCTCCAGCTTCTGTTATTTTTTGAGTTATTGATAAAGGCCTTTCTGACTGGAGTTAGGTGGTAGCTCAGTGTAGTTTAATTTGCATGTCCTTGATGATTAGTGAGGTTGAACATTTCTTCATGTGTCTGTTGGCCGCTCACATGTCTTCTTTTGTGAAGTATCTCTTCATGTCTTTTGCCCACTTTGTAATGGGGTTGTTTGTTTTTTTCTTTTCAGCACATTTGACTTCCTTGTAGATATGATACCTGCATATGTATGTTTATCGCAGCATTGTTCACAATAGCAAGATCATGGAACCTACCGTGCTGTCCATCAGAAGAGGACTGGATTAAAAAAATGTGATTCATATACACAGTGGAATATTATGCAGTCATAAAAAAGAACAAAATCATGAATTTCACAGCAACCTGGATGGAATTAGAGTTTATAATACTGAGTGATCTCTCACAGAAACAAAGATCTGAGCATCACGTGTTCTTACTCATAAGTGGACCTTGAATAACTACTGTAATACTATAAGAAGAGGATTGACAGTGGTGGGAAACTATGGGGGGGGCAGGGAGGGGAAGGGAGGTGGGATTAACGGTGGTCAATATTTATCTGGGGAAGGGGAGGCACACCTCATCAACAAGGGTCCCTGCACAATGCATATTTGTATACCTAACCCTTACCTGTACTACACAACTTTAAAATAAAAAATATATGTTATAAAAAAAAAAATCCTTCCTAAGGAGTGCAGACCTCATGTGGTCTAACTGACATAAGGAAAGCAATGCTATGCCCCTTCAAGTGGTCCTGCATAGATGCCAGCCTGACCTTCCAGCTGTGTGCCAACTTTTGTCAATCCAAAGCTGCTCCTGCATAACAGTAGGTCACCTCACCAATTCGGTGTGCCCATCCACCAGCTGGCTGGCTAGGGCGCTGGCAACCAACAGTGCACAGCTGCTTCCCTCTTCCAGAAAACTGCCCTGAGCTGACGTGAGCCACTTCACCCAGGAAGGATGTGCAAAACTCCCATACTATGGGGAGATGACTCTCCACTGCAGGTCGGTCTCCAGAAGCTCCCCGTGTGTCCGATCAAGATTGGACTTGACCTGAGAACACACCTGCACTTGCCCCTTCTTCCTTAGAGATCTGCCGGAAAACTGTGCAACCCTCTATGACAGCACTTTCCAGCAATGCCTGCACTTTTAATTTCCTCTAGGTCTATGCATAAGGATAAACATCATCTTGATTGCCGATACACTTTCATGTGGATTTTCCTGCCGTGAGGCAAGACAGAAGTCATAGAAAACAAGATTGACCTTGGTGGCATAAGATATATTGGTCAACAAGACAGTGTTTTATGTACTTGTAGAGTCTAGGAACATTTTTAACAAATGCTCCTAGAATCTCCATAGACCAAGTGCATCTGAAGCCTCAGTCAGTCAGGCTTTGTCTCTAAGCCACCCCCGAGGCATGCCACAAAAATTAAAGAAAACTTTATCAGGTGAAATACATTCAAGGGATACTAAATTTTTAAAAAGCCAAATAAAATTATCTTCCAATAGACGGCTCGGCAAGCAGTGGTCCATGCAATCTCTCTAGCCTCTTGGGATGGAACCACAAATGACAAAACCCAGTCCAGGAAACAAACAAGAATTCCAAAAGTACTAAGGTTTTTAATGTGCTATCTTCCTGATATCATGCAGGGAATATACGGACCACAATACTTTTTAAAGTTCTTCTCTCTACAATCTACTTTTTTCTCTTTTTAAAATTGCTTTCCAACCTCTCTCCTTAGAGATTTCCCAACTCCTCCTACTCCAGTCCCAATCCACGAAACCCTTCATGTCTTCCCCGATTTTTCCTGACTGTACATCACATAGATTAAAATGCCTGCCTACACACCCCCCTCAAGCAAATCTAGGTGATGGATGGGAGGGAGGGGATAAAATGCTAAAACCATGCAAATATTCATAATTTCTGTCCCATTGCTAACAAAGTACTTTATACATTTTCTGATCATCCATTGGTAGACTAAATCCTCATGGCTTTTCTTTCTTTCTTTCTTTCTTTCTTTCTTTCTTTCTTTCTTTCTTTCTTTCTTTCTTTCTTTCTTTTTCCGGCTGCATAATACTTTATTGTGTGTATATATACCACATTTTCTTTTTTCTTTCTATCTTTGTTTGGAATTAAACATGGACCAAGTCCATCAGAACCCTTGAAAATGTATTTTGAGAGAAGATTTCATTTCTTATTCTCTTTTTTTATTTTAGCTATTTTTTTTTTATTTTAAAGATGTGGGGTACATTTCAGGGTTAGGTATACAAATGTGCATTACTCAGGTACCCTTGTGAATGAGGTGTGTCTTCTCTATGTGACTTCCTACTATGTTGTCTCCATCAAAAAAGCAGAAAAAAACAGCCAACACCCTAAAAGAAAAATGGGGGGGCTTCATAAAATTGGTTAAAACGAAGTGACTAAGATGTTCTTGTTATCTCTCTTTTCATGCCTATTTGTGGCAAAGTGCTTATTGTAAGTAGAAGGTTCTTGAGTAGTAAGAGAGTCCTTCTTAAAAAGTGTGAATGGAGACAAAGCAAAACGTAGGAAGGTGAAGAATTCACCTTCCAACCAATGCACCAGTTTTGAGATGGTGAAAAACACCTCTCACACACATCTCTGGCAGTCCCATCATGGCATCCATGCCTATTGATGACTCTTCTTTCCAGATGTGCTCCCAGGAGCAATCTGAACTATCCTCAGGTGAAACACCAGAACTAAGAAAAGTCACTAAAATCTTAGTCCTGGAAAATGGATCTTTTTTTTCTTCTTTTTATTTTTCTTTATTTTAAGGATGTGGGGTCCAATTCAGGGTTAGGTATACAAATGTTCATTATGCAAGGTATAAGAACCTTAGAAAATGCAGGAGACGCCCTTATGGAAATTGAACCTGGCGAACAATTCCCGATCAAACTCCAAATTCTCAGGCCATAAGCGATAAGAAAGACAAGCGGGACCTCATCAAACTGATGAGCTTCTGCAGAGTCAAAGAAACCATCAAAAGAGCTGGGAGACAGCCCACAGACTGGGAAAAAAATAATTGCCATCTGTATGTCTGACAAAGGCCTAACGTCTAAGATCTACAAGGAACTCAAACGTGCCGAAAGGAAAAAAACAAACAGCCCCATTACAAAGTGGGCAAAAGATATGAATAGACAGTTCTTGAAAATGTGCCTTTGAAATTCTGCCTTCAGTCGATCGTGGTGGCAGCAGCAACAGTAAAGCTCCATTTCTTGTGATGTGTCAACACAGCCCAGGGACTCTGAATGTACAGTACTGTGAACAGCAGGGCTTGGCCCTGCCGCTGGCTGAAGGAAGCCCACTTTCTGTCAAGCGGGTGCTTTTCTGTTTTATGAGATGAAAACTAAGAAAAATCCCTGTTTTTATGGCTTCAGAAATTTTGTGTGCATACCTCAGGTGTCTGATTTATATGTTTTTCTAACCGATTCCAAAAAGAAAATATGATCATAGGTATTTTTTCTAAGGGTTGCGTTGCCAGACTTTATTCCAGTGAGTTGAAGCAATGGATGGCTAAGTCTGCCTCACCTTCTTGGTCTAAACAAGAATGAGATAGTTCCCCCAAACGGTTGTGAGCTCTTTGAACAGGGTCTCTGTCTTACTCAATGCTGTATTCCAAGTATCTACCATTTAATTAACTAGTGCTTCACCCTTTGAGTTGAATTTCTTCTATTCACATGGTAATAATGTCAAAGGTTTTCCTGGTACTTCCAAAAGTTACTTTCATGCATTGGTTTCTAATTATGTATACCACACTGTGCCTTCTCGTGAAATATATCATCACATGAGATCTCAGAGTCTCAGCTGAATGAGAGAAAGAAACTACATTTGAGCATGCCTTGGAGATATTGTGGGTTTAGGTCCAGACCACAGCAGTGACATGAATGTGGTAACAAAGTGAATCACACAATGTTTTTAGTTTTCCAGTGCATTACAAAAGTTATGTTTACACTACACTGTAGTCTATTAAGTATAAAATAGCATTATGTCTAAAATGTGTAAATACCTTAATATAAAAATATGTTATTGCTAAAAAATGCTAAAAATTATCTGTGCCTTCACTGAGTCACAGTCTATTTGCTGGTGAAGGGTCTTGCTTCAATGTTGACTGTTGCTCACTGGTCAGGGTGGTGGTTGCTGAGGGCTGGAATGACTGCACCAATTTTGTAAAATAAGATAATAGTGAAATTTGGTGCATCCATTGACTCTTTCTCTCATGGAAGATTTCTCTGTAGCGTGTAATATTATTTGATTGAATTTTACCTGCAGGAGTACTTTTTTTTTTTTTTTTTTTTTTTTTTTTTTGAGTTGGAGTCTCACTCGGTCGCCCAGACTGGAGTGCAGTGGCCGCTCCCGGCCACCGCAGCCTCGCCTGCTGGGCTCCGGCGATCCTTCCACCTCGGCCTTCCGAGTAGCCGGAATCACAGGCACGCGCTACCACGCCCGGCTGATTTTTTGATTTATGGTAGAGATGAGGTCTCGTTGCCCAGGCGGGTCTCGAACCCGCAGGCTCAGGCAATCCACTCACAGGAGTACTTTTTTAAAAAAATTAAAGTCAGTTCTCTCAAACCCTGCTGCTGTTTTTATCAACTAAGTATATAGAATATTCTAAATTATTAATAGGCATTTTAATAATGTTCACAGTATCTTCATCACAAGTAAGTCCTTATTTAAAAATCACTTTTTTAAACTGGAGTAACTCCTCATTCCTTAGTTTTATCATGAGGTTGCAGAAACTCAATCACATCTTACGGTTCCACTTCTAATTCAAGTTCTCTGGCTTTTTCTACTACAGCTTCAGTTATCTCCTCCACTAAAGTCTTGATCCCCTCAAAGTCGCATGAAGATTGGAATCAACCTCTTCCAGATTTCTATGAATGTTGATAGTTGACCTATGAATGTTCTTGATGATATATCCGTAATGGTGAATCCTTTCCAGGAGGTTTTCCATTTGCTTTACCAGATCTATCACAGGGATCACTATCTGTGACAACCATGGCCTTATGAAATGTATTTTGTAAACAGTAAGACTGGAAAGTCAAAATTACCCCTTGATCCATGGACTGCCCAATGGATAGTCGTGTTAGCAAGCATGAAAACAACATTAGTTTTCTTATACATCTCCATCAGAGCTCTTGAATAACCCAGTGCATTATCAATAAGCAGTAGCATTCTTAAAAATATATAATGTTAGATTCAGGGGCTACAATACATGTTTGTTACATGGGCATATTGCATACTTGTGGGGATTGGGCTTCAGATGTACCCCTTCCCTAAATGGTGATGATTGTACCCAATTGGTAGCTTCTGAGCTTGTACGCCCCTCCTGACCCCCCCGATTTTATTGTCCCCAGTGTCTATTATTTCCATATTTATGTCCATTTAACTCCCACATATAAGTAAGAACATGCAGTGTTTGTTTATTGGTTTGTTTGTTTGTTTCTGAGTTATTTCATTTAGGATTATGATCTCCAGTTCCATCCACATTGCTACAAAGGACATGATTTAATTATTTTTTTTTTATGACTGAGTAGTATTCCATGGTGTATGCACCATAGGTTTCTTTACGTAGTAAATCACTGATGGACACTTAAGTTGGTTCCATGACTTTGCTGTTGTGACGAGTGCTGTAACAAACACAGAGTACAGATTTCATTTTTATATAATGATTTGTTTTCCTTTGAATAGATACTCAGTTGTGGGGTTGCTGGGTCAAATAGTAGTTATATTTTTAGTTCTTAAAAAAAGACACTCCCTACTGTTTTCCATAGAGGTTAAATGAGTTTGCATTTCCACTCATGGTATATGACCATTCTGTTTCATCCACATCCATGTCAATGTGTGCTGTTCTTTGACTTTTAATAACAGTCATTCTGACCAGTGTAAGCATGATCTCTCATTGTGGCTGTAGTATTTTGAAAGGAATCTTTGTTTCTGAGCAGTAGTTCTCAACAGTGGTCTTAAAATATTCATTAAACCATGCTGTAAACATTCTGTCATCCAGGCTTTGTTGTTCCATTGATAGTGCACAGACAGAGTAGATTTAGCATAATTTTTAAGGGCCCTAGAATTTTCAGAATGGTAAATTATCACTGGCTTCAATTTCAGAATGCCAGGTACATTAGCTCCTATTAGTCCCTTTGAAGCTTTGAAGCCAGGGACTGACTTCTCCTCTCTAGCTATAAAAGTCCTAGATGATATCTTTTTCCAATAAAAGGTTGTCTGTCTCATCTGTTGTTTGGAGTAGCTGTCTTAATCAACTAGCTTAGTCAGGTCTTCTGGATAACTTGCTGCAGCTTCTCCATCAGCACTTTTTACTTCAGATGTACTTTTATGTTATGAAGATGGTTTCTTTCCCAAGGCCTCATGAAACAACCTCTGCTAATATCAAACATTTCTTCTATGGCTGCCTTACCTCTGTCAGGCTTCATGGGATTGAAGCATGTTAGTCTTGTTAATGGTTAAGCTTTGGTTTAAGGGAATGTTAAGGCTGGTTTTATCTAGCCAGACAACTCCAATCTTCCCCATATTGGCAATAATGCAGTTTTGCTTTATTATGTACATGTTCACTGGAATAGCAATTTTAATTTTCATCAAGGACTTATTTTTTCTCTGCTCTCAAAACTTGGCTAACTCTTAGGTACAAGGGCCCTATTTTTGTTTGTTTTGGCTTTCGCCATGCCTTCCTCACTAAGCTTAATCTTTACTTAGCTTTTGATTCCAAGTGAGAGATGTAAAGTGACTCTTCTTTTAACTTGAACACTTAAAATCTGTTGTAGAATTCTTAATTGAACTAATTTCAATATTTTTTGGTCTCGGGGACTAAGGAGGCCCAAGAAGAGGGAGAGGGCAACAGTCATGGGAAGGGTTGGTGGGTAGTAGAGTCAGAACATGCACAATGCTTATAAATTAAGTCTGCTGTCTCATATGGATGTGATTTGTGGCTCTCCAAAACAATGACAATGGCAACATCAAAGATCACTGATCACAGATTAGCATTACAGACAAAACAAATATGTAAAAGTTTGAAATATTGTGATGATTATCAAAATGTGACACAGAGACATAAAGTGACCACTTGCTGTTGGAAAAATGGGTTGAAATACTTGCTCGATGCAGGGTAGCCACAAATCTTCAACGTGCAAAATACACAGTATCTGTGAAGTACAATAAAGTGAAACGCAACAAAATAAGGTGTACCTAGATTCCGGGTCCTCAAAATTTCTTCTCGATACCAATACCTTATATGCAATCAATATCTTTCTACCAGATAGACTCAAGATCTTGATAGCTAGAGTTAAAATATAGTCAAATATCAATATTAAGATTATTTGTAACTTTTTTTTGGAGTCGGAGTCTCTGTCACTCAGGCTGGAGGACAGTGGCACACTTGCAGCCACCGCAGCCTCGACCTGCTGGACTTGGGCCATCCATCCACCTCAACCTTCCAAGTAGCTGGAATGACAGGTGCACACCACCATGCCTGGCTAATTTTTTGATTTATTGTAGAGATGGGGTCTCACAAGTTGCCCAAGCTGGTCTTGAACCCCCAGGCTCAGGCAATCCTCTCGCCTTGATCTCCCAAAGTGCTGAGATGACAGGCTGAGCTACAGTACCTGACCTGTAATATGTTTTAATCGTTTTTAGTTTATAATTAGGAATGATGGGATTGAAGCATGAGGACAGAATTGCTGCAGAGGGTTCTAGCCTAAGTCGACATGTTTTGTTGAACTCGTGCTTATTCTCTGCCTATTTTTGACTGTCTCACCATCTGGTGACTGGAATGGCATCCTACTGAAGGGGAAAAAAAGCTGAGAGAAGGTTACTTCACTGGATGTAGTATCACTGCAAGTTCAACTGACACTGGCAAACAGGTGCACCCTGATAAGAATTCTTGGAGGCTCTGCTGAGCTGATGCTCTACCTAAAATAAATATCCTGTGGGAGGGCAAAGAGTTTGGGCTGATATGAATCCCTGGGACTCGGATATTAAAAAGGCGGTTCCATGTTAAGAAAAAAAAAGACAAGAAAGCCAGGCATATGGGCACATACCTGTCGTCCCAGCTGCTCAGAGCGCTAAGATGGGAGGAACGCCAGAGGCCGGAAGTCTGATGCTGTCATGCACTACAATCAGGCCTTTAAATAGTCACGGCACTCCAGCCTGGGCAACACAGCAAGACTCCATATCAAAAACAACGACGACGACAACAACAACAAAAACCAAGGGGACTCTATTTGGAATGACTTCAAGATATTTCATAATAAGATCCCTCTCAAAATGCAATACTTGCTGAATGTGTGACAGTATTGGAAAGAAATATTTTGCTGATGCCATTGAGTATTGAGAATTTAATAGCATAAATTAGAAGTCTGGTGAAGGCAATGAATACATACAACTTTGAAAATGTCTTGAACAATATAATGTGGAATTTTGCTCTAAGTAGAATTCTCAATTAAGTCTTCCAAAGGTGTCTCGATTGTAGTCAATTTTAACATTTCACCATTAAATAACCCATGAAATGTACTCACCTAGTAGGGCCATATTGTTATTTAAATCACAGGTGTCAAAGGAGAAATTTCTAATGGAAAGGCTGCCATAATCATGCAAACAGAAGCTCTTACCATAGGGTTAACTCGAGATTGTTAATGCACACACAATTCTCGCCAAACGTAGCTGAGTTACATCGAATCGCTGCTCTTCTGACAGGATGACAGACACAGAGTGTAGTGTTTCTGGAAAGGAAGTACTCTTCTGAGAGAGCATGTGCTATTTAAAGACCTCCTCCTAAAGATCACAAACTGCTGCAGTACCACTTGGTACCAAGTAACTTTGACTCTTCACATACTGATAAGTTCAGGAACTGAGATAGAACAGAAACAACCAGGAAACCCTGCCTTAATATTCTACAGTATCCATATGAATGACCACGAGGGCTAGAAAAGTCGAAGGCAGTCTCAATAAAAATTTAAAAAATAAAAAACAAAATAAGATCCTTTGCTACAGTTGTTAGACCACCATGGTCAACAAGGCTAAAGTCTGTATTGTAAACACACTACAGGGAATTTCTATGATGGAGTTTTCAAGCTAGGTGCCACAAAGGCCTTTTGAATATGAGAAGGTTTGCACTGTTCTGAATTAATTCCATAAGAAGAAAGACATTTTGATTTGATTTCTTAAATTATTTCAGCACCTGACCCAGAGCCTGAAATATACATAGCGTTTAATAAATATTTGTTCAGCTGCATTGACATCTATTCGATGACCGGTATCAACCTAGTTATTTAAATTATTCAACTAAGAGCTAGACATTTATCTTTTCACTGAAAAGAAGTGCCAGAAAAGTCGCTAAAATATCTAATCACAGTATCTTTGAGCTATTCACACATAAAGAGTTGACTGGACAAGTCAAGTCCGTGTTAACTTCTAGCAGAAAGTAAGCACTTCATGGAGTCCTCATGTGGACTGTGAACAAAGTATTTGAGAAACTTCAGTGGCCTGTAGGTTAATCTAGTGGCCTGGAATTGGTGTCGATAATGAAAATTTCCAAGTTGAGGAGTACTTGCTATATATTCTTAGGATTTAACCAGTAAAATATACAATGTTGGTCCAGAATCCATACTGATTCTGCAAATTCACTCATTCTGGGGGAACAACTTCACAAACGTGATAGACTTTTTTCCAAACTAGCTTGAAGTGCTTCTCATTCCTGTATTTTTTTCTCACAACAGTTTTAGATTTACTAACTCCGGGTTGGAATCTGGTCTCAGATCTTTTGCCATCACTACGCCTCGTCAAACCCCAGGAAACTGCTCACACTGAAAGAATGGAGCAGAGTCGTCTAGATGTGTCCAGTCAGCCAGAGTTTTCCAGGCTTACTATTTCTTAAAATGACATTCTGTGCTTGTGGCTGGGGGTCGTCTCTGCTGATGAAGTGGGGAGGCGATATATCTTGGCTCATGTCCCCAGTTGTAATTTCGTGGCAAATAAAAGTAGATTCTAGTTGCTGGTCGGACTGTTTTGTTCCTTATTTCCTTCTGCCAAAAGGTTTTCCTTCCCGGCACAGGGCCGAAGTCAGTGCTCCTTGTGTGCTCTGGACTTCGGTTCAGAGAGGCCCACTCACATGCAGCATGACTGAGCAGCTCTGAGTTTGGTAACAATGTCAGAGAGGTAACAAAAGCTGTAGCTCATACAGCACCTTTCACAGCAAACCACTCTCAAATCTTCCTCTTCCCCAAAGACTCCATCGCTTTATCAGTCGTTATATTCCCCTGCTCTGTCTGCCCGCTCCTCTGTTTTGCCCAGCAATTCAGCTTTGCCCACAAACGCTTAAATTCTATTCATCTGCCTATAGAGAAAAAGAAGAAGAAAGAGAGGAAAGAAAGAAAGAAGAAAGTGAGAAAGGAAGGAGAGAAGAAAGGAATTATAATAATTCTTGCGCAAAGACAATAAAATTCACCAGACGGTAGAAAACCACCACCACACCAACCCGAATTTCATTCTTCTGCCTAGTGGTGTATCAGTCAGCATATCAAAATGGTTATTCCCAATATAACAGTACTTTCTCCAGGAAGTACTGTTTAGCAAGAGAATGGATTCTTTCCATATTGTTGCTGTAGGTAGTAAGCAAATGAGCCAGTATGACTTCCTACTTGGCAACAGACATCTAGAAGTCTATACCTTTACATTCCAGAGAACAGATGGACAGCACCATGAAAACCTGAGGACATCACCCCATGCAACTAAAAGAGCAGACTCACTGGGACCAACTTTTTCAGCACCTTTTGGGTCTAGACCTCATCAGAGTCCCAGTGGGAAGGGAACCAAAAATTATTAGATAATCGTTTTCACTGGCAAAAAAACTATTAAGATAATCTCAACTGGCTTCAAATAAGTGTGCAAGGGTTTTCATCTGAGCTTGGCCAAAACGGGAAGATGCGAATTTAGAAGAATTATAGATCATTATAGATGCCAGGAGTGATGTGCTTTTGTTTATTGTACATTCCTAATCTTGACTTGATCTTTTGGAGTTTAATAGCTGC
Source organism: Carlito syrichta (assembly GCF_000164805.1). Lineage (NCBI taxonomy): Eukaryota > Metazoa > Chordata > Mammalia > Primates > Tarsiidae > Carlito > Carlito syrichta. The sequence continues at coordinate 112,443 of NW_007216444.1, forward strand.
ATTTCAAATGTGATTAGCTCAAAACAATAATTGGTTCCATGAAGAATTTATATTAAAATACTGCTCAGTTCCTGCCTGTTTATTGCTAAGCCAACATGGAAAGATATAACTATTCATTAACTCTTTGGACATTGTCTCCTAAAGAAAAAAAAAAGTCTTCCATATTAGTCAGTTTAGTTAGATCTAATGACCAGAATGTAAATAACATACAAGCAAACACATCCGGCCTGAGGCAAGAGAACAGGCAGTTTTGCTCATGCAAAGACGGTGAGATGTAACTGGACCCAATTCTATGAAGTAAATTTTAGCTATCTTTTGAAGATCTCTAAAATCATAAAATATCTCTGACATCATAAAAATAAAAGATAATGTGAGGTTTATTTTATTTTTTCCTTTTTAAGAAGCTCCAACTTTGTCTCCTCAGCTGAAACATAAAATCTGAAATATAAGTGTCCCCTTGCATAAGTCTGAGAGATTTGGGATGGTAACAAAAGATTGTGAAGATATTGTTAATTAGTGAAGAATCATTGGAATGACGTATGCACTGTAAATGTAGATGACCAACTTTGCCTTTTAGCACCATGATTCATTTTGATTGTAATTGCTTTTGCAAGACTTTTACACTTTCCCCAACCTTGATTTTGTTAGCACCAAGACAACAAAATTCAGCAGAAGGTAATTGAGACAGCCCACACCCACAAGCCCAGGACCCTAAATGAATTCTCATTCCCATTTGAAACGAACATGCCAAATAACAATCTTTTCTCCCAGGAAAAAAAAGGGCAAACAACAACCAAAAGTTTAAATTGTCAATTATCATTGGATAATTAATCCAAAATAGGCAAAGCCAAATGACCTAAGGATACACTAAATGATACAACAATGGAATAATATAGAAGAATGGGGAGAAATTTTATCCTGTCCAAATGTATGAGAACTTTCCATAATGTCATTATTGAAGGAAAGAATGAACACATGCTTTTATATCATACATCCTGGTCATATATTATGTTTGAGGATACATATGTCAACATGAAGAATATGCTAGTGTATCTAAGACCAGATCCTATCCAAGGATACAACTGTGATCTCATCATGAACCTAATACCTAGAATTGAATTAACAGGCTAACCACGAAATGCTTTACTTAAACACAATTGATGACTTTTAGCTATGAGTAGCTATATTTTTATTTCAATGATACCATGTCCTTTTCATTTTCTGATTTTCCATAAAGAATGGAAACTTTCTTTTAAACAATTTTCTTTTTTTAAGATATGAAAATATAGTTTATTTAAAAGTCAATTAGAGAGAGAAAAAATTTGCCTCCCCGAGGTGGGAGAGAGGGCCAAAGCCAGGAAGCATGGTAATAGCCATAGTTCAAAGAGCACATGGCCACACCCCAGTCTAGCAAGGCAATGACCTCTTTTAAGTTTCTCTGTGATCCTCCTCCGTTATCCTGACCTCTGTAAAAGTGAAAAGTCACAATCTTATTTTTCTACTTTTCTGTTCTTTTTATAGCAAGTTAATTCTAGCCAGCCAGTGCATATTAAGTGCCTACCGTGTCCAGAAACTAGGATCAGAGAGTGAGGGAAATAGAAAGACTTTTAATCTAGCATCCACTGGCAGTGTATACAACTAAGTTCAAAAAGCCACAGATTATGTTATTCGCCAAAATACTCTATTCAAAGATGACAACAAATAGATGATAGAATAAACTCCTTCCCTCAGAAGATGAGAGGCTTCCTAAAAGATAGTTATTTACTTTAACTATTCGATTTTTGTCACAACTTAGTTTTGAACTTTTGATGATAAAATACCGTAATCAGATTTCCCTTACGTGCCTGTCTTGCCAGGATCCCACCTACCTAGGTCTCTGGCATATTTCCTGGCTGTAGCTCCTAAGACATGGGTTTTCATTTTGAATGGGCTGAAACACAGACTAAACACAAATGAGGTTCTTCCTGTAAATGTGTGTATTGTACAGAAATCACTTCTGGTAGCATTTGCCGTGCACAATTTAATTGCTAGAGAGCTTTTCTCTTCTATCTGCCAAATTTTCCTCCTTGTGCTCTTTGGATAATAAAGTACATGAATCTGCTAGCACATGGAGTATAAATAATACTAAAGAGAATTTTGAAAGGTAGACTATATGAGTCTGAATCCACAAGTCTAATTTATTATACACTCATTCTTTACATAATAAATCAATAGACTTATACAGAAACTGTAGGCCTAAGATTTTACTTGACAATATAGAGCATAAAGGATGAACTTAAAACATTACCACTGTATGAAAAAAATGATCACAATCTATTTGAAAGAAGGAATCACACAATAGGCAACAGTAAAAGGTTAAAGATATTATATTATTAAAGCTAAACTGTGGCTGTTTCCTTTAATGTGGCGATGTCTAAGAGGTATCTCAAACTTGAGACTGAGGCATAATCCCATTTCTCCCCCTAAAGCATATTTTCCCGAAGTCTTTCTTTCTTAATGGCAAGTTAACTTCCATTTGAAGTCATTTTGGATTCCTGTCCATTTTATTAGGCATCTAGTCTAAGAAGCAAATCCTGCAGAATTTACCAATAGAATGTGTCTGGCATCCATCCCCTCTGACGACCCCTACGAACAAGCTCCCATCATTCCTTAACTAGATCAGAGGAACAGTCTTCCAGGCAGTATCTCCTCTTCCTTCGTGTCCACGAAATTGTCTCATCTAGACCCAGCAGCCAGAGTGATTGTGTTAAAATTAAAATTAGATGATACCTTATGCTAAAAACCCTCCAGTGTGTCTTTTTGTTTCAAGAAAAAAAAAGGCTGGACAACGGTTTACATGGTTGTTCAGACTTAGAGTTTTAGAAACGATGACCAGAATTTTTGTGTCAGAAAAGTCAGGCCCATTTATCAAACTACTGTGGTGTAAAATTTTGGCTATCGTTTCTAAAAATCTAGGTTGATGATTAAACAGTGTCTTTTTATGATAGAAAGAGTGATACGGAAAGGGCAAGAAGAAAAGAAACATAAGGAGAAACAAATCAAATGATTCAGCCTAGGAAACGCTCAAGGTCAAGAACAGGTGAGGTGAAACATTCTTAATCATGAGAATTCTCCCTTCCTTCCGTCCTTTCTCAAACGATCGTCCCTGACCTTTTCCTCTAGTTCCTCATTAAAGTTTAGATTAATAGAATTCAAAGTCCAAGCTATTGCCTTCTGGTTCTTGTGTGTTTTTTTGCCTCGATTGAGTTAGGCTACCCATACAAAATTCAATTAATTACATAAACAAATTTTCAATGTAGTTTTTCTTTGATCTGGTTAGTGTGGGTTTTCTGAACTGGAAAATCATTTTGTAGGAAGAAAAAAATAAAGTCAATAATGGATTACAAGTTGACTAGAATATCTTCTTAATGCTTCAGAGAAATCATCTTTTTTTTTAAAAAAAGTGTTTATTTGAGAATAGACACCTCAAAAACTTGTCAACTGAAGGACAACTATTATCTCTAATCCTCAATTGAGGGGCTTTTTAAAAACTTACAAGGACCAAATCAATTAAATAAAAATATCTTGGGGCAGAGCCCAAGAATTATTGCTTTAAAATCTCTCTGAGTGATTCTAATACGCTTATAGAATTGTGAACTACTGCTCTAAATGGGACATGCATGAAGATAAAAATGCCTCATCCACCATTACTTATTTTTGTAAAGAATATGCTAGAAGCCGGGCTCAGTGGCTCAGACTGTAATCCCGCGCCTTTGGGAGGCTGAGGTGAGTGGATTGCCTGAGCCCGAGGGTTCGAGACCCGCCTGGGCAGCGAGACCTCATCTCTACAATAAATCAAAAAATCAGTCGGGCGTGGTAGTGCACGCCTGTAGTTCCAGCTACTCAGAAGGCTGAGGCGGAAGGATCGCCGGAGCCCAGCAGGTCGAGGCAGCGGTGGCCGGGAGCGGCCACTGCACTCCAATCTGGGCGACAGAGTGAGACACCAACTAAAAAAAAAAAAAAGAATATGCTAGAAACGGGAACATACAAAAGCTTCTGATTTAAAAAAAGAAAGCTTTAACAGCCATAATTTCTAACGAAATAACTTAGATAATTAGAAACTTCAAATTCTACATTGTGGAAAGAGGTGATATAATAAATTTCAGTATAACTATGGTAAACAATTAATTTAGTTGTTATCTTGGTTTGTGGCAACGTGACAGGTTATTTTTAAAACTTCAGGACTTACCAAAAAATCAATTTTGAGCCAATACACAGAAAACTGCCCCTTTACAATGTCTATCCGTGCATAGAGTCAGACATTAAAATGAATTTATTTTTTGTGATAGTGCCTCCCCTGACACTCCTTTGGAACACTAAAAAACTCTTAACACTTGTTATTATTACAAATGAGATTCTTTTTTTGTTTTTTGTTTTTTTTTTTTGTTTTTTTGAGTTGGAGTCTCACTCTGTCGCCCACACTGGAGTGCAGTGGCCGCTCCCGGCAACCGCAGCCTCGGCCTGCTGGGCTCCGGCGATCCTTCCGCCTCAGCCTTCCGAGTAGCCGGAATTACAGGCATGTGCCACCACGCCCAGCTGATTTTTTTGATTTATTGTAGAGATGAGGTCTCGCTACCCAGGCGGGTCTCGAACCCGCGGGCTCAGGCAATTCACTCACCTCAGCCTCCCAAAGGCGCGGGATTACAGGCTGAGCCACCGAGCCCGGCACAAATGAGATTCTTATATGCCAGCTGGATCTGTATGTAATCAAAAAATACATTTTTGAAATTTTCAAGAAAGTGAGCAATCAGGAAAACCCAAGTCTAGCTCAAGGACCTACATAGTCCACCCAAGAGGCTTTGTTTAGTTGATCAAACTATTTCCTCTATCGGTATGACCAGATGGACTCTTGGATGAAGCTGAATGACAAGCATGGCTCTTTCGGCAAGAACCACATCTTCAAACAAGGAGAGTCACTCATTGTAATTTACCTTAAGTCTCTTCACATTAATTCTCTGGGCAAAACCTCTAGATCTTATCCGTTGAAAACTGCAAGAACGGATCATCTGTGAACCAGAGGGACCCAGGAGAGATGAGCAAAAGGGGGAAAAAAAGAAATAGCTTCACAAGAATTCATTTTTCCATTTTAAGTGTAAGCAAATTTTTTTGTCCACTATAATAAAGTGATAACAGTATTCGATCTCTTTTTCATGCCATGTAATAGAAGTGAGTTTAACTGACGGTTAAGAGACTGAATTTCATGACTGGGTGTATGCTGTGTGAGTTGTTTAACCTCTCTGCACCTCCATTTCACACACTGTAGTATAACAAAAATCATATAATACCATCAGATACTTCAGACATCTGGCAGAATCAATGATACCTGTGTAGCTTATAGAAGAATCCCTGGCACATGGCAAGTGACCATGGAGGTGATCCTGGCCCACTAGCCAACCTCCCTCAGACTCTGTCTCCTCTTCTCTGACCACAGGAAGCATCTGCCCAGACACCAGTCCCAGGCACAAGCTGAGAAATCGTCTTAAAAAGAGCCCCCCACCTCTTCGTCATCTGTGCTCATCACCGCTGTCTATTTAAGCAACTGTTGTGTGGGAAAACAAACTGGCGATCAAAACATTCTGATCAAAACATCCCCTGTTTTTCTAATGTTTTGCCCTCAAGAAGAGACACCGCCTCAGGGCGAGTCGTTAAGCTGATTGCTTTCAGGATCATGGTAGAGTAGGTAGAGTAGGTAGAGTAGGCTCTGTTCAACATATAAAAAATGTTTTTGATCTTAGGAACACGGTGCACAGTTGATGGCAGGGTGGATGTGAGCTGTCAACCGAGGACACAAAACCAAAGTAGACTGTGAAAAGCATCCTTGATTTTCAAGGGGGGGACAAAAGTGATTTTATGTGCATCGCACAAATAACCAAAATTAGAGCTGTGGTTACTTAAGTCCCACCTTTGTCCAGGTGCTAACTGCTTGTTTGATTTAATTTTGTTCTATTTTGTGTGCACGTTTTCAAGGCATTATTTATATTGTTTTCCCTGAGCAACTAACGTGTGTTGGCATTTGTGAGATGTGAAATGTGTTGCTGATTTAGGGAGTCATTGGCTTGGTGTGAATGTTTATTTTCCTATTTCTCTTTTAAAGAATGGGAATTCATTTTTAGTTATTGCCCAACCCAAGGGTTTTCATATCAAAAGAGTTCTTTCGAACAGACTCCACTGCAGTTCCCCGAATTGATTGCTTACATAAAGTGTATTTTCATTTTAGGCATTTTGTTTATAATATTCATCTGCATCATTTAAAATGTTTCTTTCCTCGATTTAACACACAATTTCTCTATCCTTCCTGTATATCTGTCTTCAGGTATCTCAATCATTTTTACCTAATACGGGCTCTTTTCCTTAAATCTCCCCAGTTCCCCACCACTGATTTCTAGAATTCAGTTGCTCAGAGCTGACTATCGAACTGTTGAAAGTGTAAAACCATCTCCACCCTGTCCATGAGAATCCGCCCTTAACAGGCCAAGGTTACATCAGTCTTAATTTATTGACGCCACACATGGCAAAATCATTTGCTCTCTGGTTTCATCTGTGTCTCTTTTGGCAAGACAGCAGTCTAGGTTTCTTCTGCCCATAAAATACTTGAGTTTGGGATTATTATTTCTCAAATTATGAATACATTTTGCATTTTTTCCTGTTAGAATTCATTTTGGTTGTCAATTGCCCAAACTGCCAATCTCCACCCTCATTTCTCTATTTCCACATTCATCTGGGATATTCGTTTCTTGACAACTATTTTCAAAAAGCAGTATTATAATATTAATGGGTAAAGTCTTATTAATTTCAGAGCATATTCCTCCTGAAACCTTGTAAGATAGAAAGCCACTAGCTAAGTACAGAACAAGAAAAACTAAATGTTTGAATAAAATAAAAATAATGTCATAAAAGGGGCACGAATGTTATACATCCCTTTTTACACCAGGGATAGAATTAACATTCAACAATAATAAAGATGAGCCGGGCTTGGTGGCTCAGCCTGTAATCCCGCGCTTTGGGAGGCTGAGGTGAGTGGATTGCCTGAGCCCGTGGGTTCGAGACCCACCTGGGCAAATTGGCGAGACCTCATCTCAACAGTAAATCAAAAATCAGCCGGGCGTGGTAGCGCGCGCCTATAGTTCCAGCTACTTGGAAGGCTGAGGTGGAAGGACAGCTGGAACCCAACAGGTCGAGGCTGCGGTGGCCGGGAGTGGTCACTGTACTCCAGTCTGGGCGACAGAGTGAGAGTCTGACTCCAAAAAACAACAACAAAAAACAATAATAAAGATGAAGGGAACGTCATAATCATACTGTACTTTGAATCTCCCAAATAGTGTCCAGGGACCCTAAATCTATCTACAAATGTCTATAAAAACTTAGACTCTTGGGATCTTAGATTTAAAAGTGCTAGGAGATGAAATTTCAAGATAAAAACTCAACCTGAAAGCTGCTTCATTTTAACTTATATTGATCTTTCTGCCATACATTGAAACACTTAAGTCTACACCTGCTTCCTCAAATGTGTGTAGATTCCTATTTTATTTCCCACTTCCATTTCTTTTTCTTTTGATGAGATTTTAAAACTCTTTACCATCCTAGCTACCCTTGAACACACGCTATTTTCTAATGTGCATTTTAAATGATGACACTTGAAGCTGAACCCTTGGCTCTAGGCGACATTTAGCTGGTATTGAGAGCGATATCATCGGTTGGCAATGCTGGGATACCTGCATGCTATGTGATACAACTTCATGTCCCTGGTTGGCACCCAGCAGTGACCTCACCTCACTCAAGTATGTCGTCCTGTCCTCCAAAAAGTGGAGAGCTTAAAACCTCATTTCTCAGATGCTCCGGAAGCTAGGATTTTAGCTGGAAAATAAGTCTGCCAATTAGAAGCAATCATGAAATATTCGGAATGCACCAATGAGGTAGAGGATGCCTTCAGACTGCTTTTGGCTGTTTTCTGCAGCTAGGAATGTTTATAGGGATTCCAACATCTGATCATCAGTCTCTTGAGTGTTGAGAGATAGATATTGGCAACGGAGCCATCTGGACTCCACAGAGAGTGTTCAGACAGTTGTATCAATTGTTCCTTCCTGATCTTAGGGCTGGAGCTGTGGCAGCATGTTCTTCAACTCACTTTTTTATTCCTCACCTTTCCTGTTTAAGGGGAGATAATAGTTCCCCTGACAGGTGGAATATAAGCTATTTTGGGGGGACCAGTCTAACTTTCTGCTTCTCCAGTCCATTCAACAAGTACCATTGTAATTCGCTGTATTTCCATCATTTTCTGCTTAAAATGCACTAGACTCTGTTTGTCAAAAATACTGAAATAATGGCCACACAGTGGCTCACATCTGGAATCCCGACTCTTTGGGAGACCAAGACTGGGTGGGGGGTGTCGCTTGAGTTCAGGAATTCAAGGATGCAGTAAGCTACGATTGGCTATGATGACTCCACAGCATTCCATAGTAGGCCATAGAGTGAGACTCTGACTCTGAAAATAAAGTAAAAATAAGAAATAAGATAAAATAAAATAATGTAAGACTTATGCAACAGAATCCAGTCTCTGTACCTCTGTTACACAAAAAAAATCACTTTGACTTACGTATACTTATGTTTGAGCTATGCAATGATCATGTCCTCATATACGATAGTCACGGTCATGTTTTACTAAACCCTGCAGCCTTTTGCCCTCTTTATGGACAAGAAGTCTCCAGGGTCTAAAACCCAGCTCCTTGAAGATCACAGGTAGAGGCAGTTAGAAGCATTTCCCAGAGAAGCTGGGAGACAGAGCTGTTAAAAGGAACCCAAGGGGCACTAAAAGTCTATTACACAACCTTTGAGTCATGTGAGAATGAATGAGTCAAGTCTGTGCATTAATCAAAGTATTGAACAAAAGTGTTTGTCCAGGACTGGGTCTATCCTAGAGAACTCTATTAAATAAGACTATGACATTGCAAAAAGAAAACCATATCGGAACTCTTTCTTTCATTCTAAGGTGATTACAAAATAGGTAGCTCAGAATGTATTAAGTACTCAGAATTGGTAAGTGTTACTCTGTGAAAGATACTTTGCTTCCAGCCCTGAAAGCTTTTCACCTCTAACTAGGATGAGGTCACCTTGACCATTCTAGTCTCAATAAAGTCAAAGTCAAGCTTAAAGGTCAAATCTAAGAAAGAGTTACGAATTATATAATATCACCCAAAGGCCCCAAGGAGTCAGCCCTGAGACTGAGCTTTTTTCAATATGTCTATTTGATAACCCAGAAAATGAAGCAGGAATATGCTCTCAAATTTACAAGCATTACTCAACTAGGTCAGCCTGTTAATTCTTGAATTACAGCTCGAAATGGCCTTGATGAGAAAAATCTTCTTGCATGCACATGTGTTGTGAATGTGCTCGGACTTGGATAATACGCACGTGCGCACGGGCAAACACAAGAACAATGGAAGTGTGTGTATTACCAAGAACTATTTTTAAGAGATGAAGAAATTTTCTAAGAAGGTCCAGAGGGCAGTCACACAAAAGAAAATAGATGCTCCGGGTGTAATTTAAGCTCAAGCGGCGAAAAAGAAAACTAGGAAAAATCACTGTTATCCGATTCATACAGGGTTATTTTGTGAGTAAAAAGCAAGAGAGAATAAGGAGAAATAAGCAAGTTTAACTAAGGCACAAAGAAAAAAAGAAAAATGCCTTAGCCTTCGCAGTAATAAGAGAGTCCCTGAGGATAGAAGCAGAATCTCTTAGTTCCATCCGGTCTTTGGCATCTAGTGGTCTGTGCCTGTGTCTTTGATTGACCTCTCAGGGTCAACTTGGCCTTTCTTCACCTGCTCCCTACCTTGGGAACCGATCTGCAATGGATTCCATGAACACTCCACTCTCTCTCTCTCCATCTCATCACCTCCACTCTCCGGCTTCTACTTAGATTTCAACCCAGCCAGTACAGAACCTCAGCAGAAGACCAGAGGGAGAAAGCAAAGAAAGCTCAGGAAATATATTTCTTGGGTCCCCAATCTGCAAGGTCCCTTGGGGCTAATGTGTCACTCTACTGAAAGTCACCGCTTCTCTCGAGGACTTCAAATTCATGTAAATCTCCCAGCTGCCTCTAGGACACCGTCCCTTCTCTACATCCCCTCCAGCCTAGGTGTGATCATAGGCCAGCTGGTATCAGTCCACATTGCTGCACTGCCCCATGGTTTTCTCCTACACCCACAGGGATAAACCACCCATTTGTAAGTAAGCCCCCTTGTAATTGCCTTATTTTAATTGTGCTGTCTATTTCCTATTGGGACCTGGCTGGTATAAGGTTCTTGTGGTACCATGTAAGGTGGCATGAGGGCCAGATGTGGCCACCACATACTCTCTTTGCAAGAAACGACACTGACCATATCATTCTGCACCCCGTAGAAATCAACCAAGTGACAGCAAATCTCTTTATTCTGGTCATTTCTAACCTTCACCAACCTTCCCTAGGAATCAGAGAGTAATAGCCTACCACATTTGAGAGATTGTTGACCTCCGTTTTAGACATCGACCTGGCCCAATGGTCTACATATATTATTTTGAGAATAAATTTTCTTTGGAAAAAAAGTAAAAAAAAAAAAAAGCATAAATGACACCACTTCCCATTTATAGAACCATTTATGGGTGAACCGTTTATAAGTGCTTTTTTTACAGAAATCTTAAGATTTTCTCTTAATACAACAGCTGTTTTTATCTTGGACATCTGTAGAAAAATGCAAAATATTTATTTTTAAAACTGTTGGTTTAATCTAAACCGGTGTAAAATGTTTTATGGCCTGACTTCTCAGTCTTTTAACTTTCTTTCCAAAATAAATATGTCCTGTGGTTCTCTGGTCTCACTTTTACAATCATCAGCTTTCATTATTGGCTTTTCCCCATGTGGAAAGGAATTGGCCTTTATTCCTTACAAAACGAAATTTTGAAAAAATGTATTTGCCAGCGGTTCAGCCTTAGCCAAAATAGATTATTCTAGATTTGGCTTCATTGTTCAGGTTCTGGGTCAGAATAGATTTGTCCGACATCTATCTGGAAAAAGATTAATAAGAGGCTGGAACATTTTGAAAGGAAGGTTAGTGACAGCCCTGGCCTTGTCTCCCTGGACATCATGAATCGCCATTGCCCAGAGAAGAGTCTATCAACTGCACCGAAACTAGGGGGGGGATGATAACAAATGTGCTCACTACATTGAAGGGTTTTAGGACAATCGACACAAAGGTGAGAGTGGATAGGGGGAGTGGAATTAGGATATTCTTTCCATATGCAGGAAATCCGTAATAGACATTTCACATCGCTGATATATTTAGGCATCTAAGTTGAGAATTTGATACTGAAAGGACAGACTATGAGTAAAATGCTTATTTTAATCTTATCCTTCTAAAAATATGAAAATCAGTTTACCTACTGAAGGGGAAAATCCCAATTTGCCTTTATATAGTCATCCATAGAGATCCTATATTGTTGATATTTCTTGATACATCTGATAAATCTTTCTGATTTCCTAGTTTCAAAGGTAAAATGCATGTATTTAGGAGAATTAAAAATTTTAAAAAATTTCCTTAAAGAAGTAAAATGCTACAGATTTTAATCATTTTCCTTTTATAAAACATAATAAGCATATCTTTCATGAAATATATAGGATATTTTATTGGGTGGTATTAAGAAACATAAAAGAAATCTTGCTCTCCAGGAACCAATAATGCAAACAAATATTTTTATCACAAAGCCCACAAGTTATCTTGTGTTCTCAAAGTATTCTCCACACCTCAAACATACCCAAACTAATGAACAGATCGTCCCTTCTGAGACCAAATGGTTGCAGAAAACCAGCGTTCCGACAAGTTTTGTCTTGATGAAGCTGGCAGGGTCAGGTTCTCAACAGAGGTCTCTATCAAGGCGGATGAGTGTCTTTACTGGTCTTTAGCATGGGGCAGCTAGGGCAAACCCTTTTCAGCACAAATGTCACTGGTTTTAAGTGGGGCCATCCTAGTAAATTCATCAGCTTAAATCAGGTATGATGTGTACAGGTGGGGGTGTTGGGTATACATAAAGCTCAGACACCCAGACTTCTCTGTCACTGTACCATACATCCATGTAACCACAATCATCTGCACCTCCTAAAGCTGTTGAAATAAAATATATATAAATAAAAATAAATTTAAAAAACATAACTGGCAGGTTAGACGATAGTGTTCATAGAGTAGATTTATGCATATTACATAACAGCAAAGGTTGCCAGGAAGTTCATATTGATAAAGTGACATCTTTTAGAGTTGTTTAGGGAATTTAGTTTAAAAATATATTTTTCCTTCATGACTTTTCTATTAATCCTATATAAGAACTTTCAGTTAATAAACGGATTAACCCATTCGAATAAGACTAAATAAAAAATAAAAACATTTGATTTAAAAAAATACTTTCCAATGAAATTATTTTACTGTGATAAAAACTTTGTTACTATTAAGTCCCTTACTGTTTAGAAATTACACAGTGAGTATATCTCTTTTTTAATTTAAACACAGGCAGATCATTATATATTCAAAGATCATTAACCTTCTTCAATTCAATATTTTTGAATTGATCGTTAACCCATAAAAACAGAAAACCCTGGATGTGGTGGCACACACCTGTAGTCCCGACTACTTGGGAGGCTGAAGGAGGGAGGGTTGCTTGAGCCCAGGAGTTGAGGGCTGTGGTGAGCTGTCATCCTGCCATTGCACTCCAGTCTGAGACTCTGTCTCAAAAAAAAAAGAAAGAAGGAAAGAAAGAAGAAGAAGAAGCAGAGTTTCACACCCTTACCCTCGGGCTCTTAGATTCTATCCCAATCTCTTTCCCCATAAAGATAACCACCATCCTAGTGGCTAAGAGCAGAAATTGTCTTTTGCCTGTACTTTCTGGATGGCTTCTTGACTGAATATCCTGCTCTAGAATCTCTTGCAATCAACGACACATCTGACCACCAGAACTTTCTTTCCAGCACACACATCTGTCCACGGTATTCTTTCTCAGACCATCACTGGTTCTCCACCAAATCACAGAATGAAATCTAACCTGGTATTGCACCCAGTGCCTACCCACCTCCTCATTTAATCTTGGCTACCCTCCAGATGCATCCCTTTGGGTTCCTGCCATATCATTTAAAATGTTTGAGCACGAGTTAACCAAAGAGGATGATAATCCTAATGGCTGAATATCAGTCACTGATATTCACTGAAATCCACAAACCCCTGGTTTCCTATTTAGGAAAGCCTAGAGGGTATCGTGAAAAAGGTGCAGTGCTTAAATCCCATTTCCACCTCTGCATAGTCACAGACTAGGCCTCTGTAAACAAAGTTAAACATCGGTAGCTCGGTAAAAAGGGGCAAAGGATGGTATTTTGTTCATTCATTCATCTGGCAGCCCCTTCAAGGCATCGGCCGTGGGGCAAGGTGAAACGAGTGGCTGCCACGACTCCATAATATACCTGTCTTCGCTTACACACAGGCCTCCATTCTCCTCCGCCAGTGGCTTGGCACCTATGGAAATGCTAATTTCGTGTTAAAATAAGCAGCTTCTTGAAAGAGCCATATTCATTTGCAAGCCTGTCTCCTGCCAGATATTCAAAAGCAGGTGCAACGGGGTCAGCTACCTCTGAGACACAAACAAAAGGTTTCGTGTCTGAGCCAGTGTGACCTTTACCAGGAGAAAACAGGAGACCCAGGGCCGAAGGCAGCGGCTTATGTTCTCAGTTAATCCAGTTGCATGAATAAGCAGAGTATAAAAGGCACAAGTGTTTTTAGTGAATGCAGATTAAACGTGGGCCTCCCGGGGTTCCTTCTCGGTATTCACAGATGAAATGCGTTCTTCAAGCTAACATTTCTTCTTCATGGTCACCTACCTTTGCCTTCAAAGAATTACCACGTTTCTCTACCAAACGCTGGGAACTTTTCACCCCCAAATTCATCAACTGTCTATAAGTAGATCTTAATGAGTCAAATCCTTCAAATAACAAAATAATCTTCTTTTGGCGAAGTAATAAAAAGTACTCTGTTCTTTTAATAATTTGGAATTATTTCAAATACTTTCCTCATGCAGTTTAGTGATTCTCCTTAAACCCTTTTGCACTTTGCTTTTTCAGAATAAAATTTCCCTTAAAACATTTTTTTTTTTTTTTTTTAAGGAGGAAGATTTCCTATTGTAAATGCCCTTCGGCTAATTTCAGAGAATATTAAGCGGTGTTTGTTTTTGCTTGTGTATATTAATACTTAGAAATGTCCTAGAAGGTAATGAACTTAACTTGTTTTGGCATAAAGTATACAAACTGTGAGGCGTATGGTCTGAAAGCTCTAGTCTGGTTTTCTGGACTTAATTGAGCATACAATTTTTTACTTGTAGATTTTTGGCACTGCAGGAAAACATTGGTAGCATGACATTTTAACCCAAGGGAATTCAAAATAGAGTTAATTTCCAGCAGTGCTGTTTTCTTCTGCAGACATATATAGGTGCTCTTATTTTCTGTCACCGTCTCTAGAACTGAACGGCATGAGATAGAGCCCTCCCCTGCCCCCAATCTCTGGTTGAATACATTCACCAACTGAACGCCTGCATGGGCGCCCAAAATGAGTCCAAAAAGCTCAGGCCCACGTTACTTGACATGTCACCGGACGGAGGCCTACAGTGATCTAAGGACATTTTGTACCACTATGCTGAGTTCTCTGAACTGACACCGAGGTATCAAGAGTATGTACACGCACAAAGGCTTCCTTGGGCCACAGTTCTGACAGCCCTTAGGTCACTGAGGTCAGTGTGTGTTCACAGAAAACATTCTCAGATAAGTTAGACTTGTCTTTCTGCTCCTGTACATACGCTATTTCCGTGACATCAGAATGCCTTGTCCTAAGACAAACTGAAGATTTTTCTGTGACCCTCTTGTAGGCTTCAGAAAACAAAAGCCCCGCCAGAGGGTCTTGGGCAGAACTAATTAGGTTTTCCTGCATGTTTTCTGAAGACTGGGAAGTTTTCTTCTGCAGACATATATAGGTGCTCTTATTTTCTGTCGATCTCACAAGAGAAAAATCGACCCCAGTTATTAGACTTTCAACCTGTATCTTTTTGGATGCCCTTAATAACAAGGGAGCTTCTTTGAAGGCCTTTGCCCAGGTGCAAATATTCTCTGTGACAAAGTCCTGCATTGAAGACTGGCTATTTACTTTTTAAAAACAGGCATTCTATTGTATTGAATTTGTTAAAAAATACATCTACATTGAAAAGTGCTCATCGTAAGTTTGCACAAAGGGAACACAACACACATGTCACAGCTTGCTTTGACCGCCATTTCACCCAGAGTACCAGCCATCCTGATTCAGCTAATACCATCGATGAAGGGTTTGAGTGATTTTTGAGTCTTTTACAAATGGATCCATCAATTATGTACCCTCTGTCTTTTCCTTAATATTACTTTTATGAGATGTTTTCATGTTGTTGCATACTTTGACGTCCATTCATTCTTACTCCCAGAGAGCGCTCTTCTGTAGAAATAAACCAGGATGAATCAGTTTACTCTTGATGAGCATGTGGATTGCTTCCGGTTTGGTGCTCTTGTAAATAATGCTGCTGTGAACATGCTTGTGCGCGTCTTTTTGGTGCTCACTTGCACGTATTTCTGTCGGGTGTGAAACTAAAAGTGGAATTGCTGGTAGCTTTCTAAGGGGTTTGATCAGATTTGCACTCCAGCCAGTAAGATCTGGCATTTTAAGTGTGTCTCGTCCTTGTCATTTTGACAGATGCATCGTAAAATCCTAAAGTCAGGGAATTTTGTTTGTTTGTTTGTCTGTCTCTAGACACAGGATCTTGGCTTGGTTGCCCAGGTTGGAGCTTGGTGGTGCAATTAGATCACAGGTCACTGCAGCTTTAAATTCCTGGGCTCAGGCAATCCTCCTGCCTCAGTCTCCTGAGTAGATGGGACTACAGGCATACACCGTCATGCTCGGCTAGTTTTTTATTTATCTTTTGTAGAGAAGGGAATTTTGCTATGTTGCCCAGGCTGGTCTCGAGCTCCTAGCCACAAACAGTTCTCCCACCGTGGCTTCCCAAAATGTTGGGACTTCAGGTGTGAGCCACCACACCCAGCCAAACTCAGTTATAATTTGCATTTCCCTGATGATTAATAAAGCTGAACAGCTTTTCCAATGTATTGGCCATATATATTGGACATTCTTTTTTTGAAGTTCATGTTTATAACGTTTGCACATTTTTCTATTAGGGTTTCCATAGTTTTCTTAGTGATTTGTAGGAGCTGTATAACCTGTAAAATCCTTTGTCTGTTACACATATTCAAATCTTTTCCTACTGTCTTCATTGTGTCTTGTTCAACAAAAGTCTCCGATCTCAACATAATAGCATGTCTTTTCTAAAACATTTTGTATAATATCATTATGGTTATATTGATTTTTGTGAGGTGTGAGGTAATGGTGAAGATACGTTATGGCCTGTTATTCATAACTGAGCTAAAGATTGATCGATCTTTTGAGAAATATTTTCTGTATACTCCCACACATTAAAAAAATCATCCAGGCAAATTCTCAATAGGTCATAATTTAACTGTATCTCGCATATACACGATGGAATATTATACAGCCATAAAGAAGGACAAAATTCTGAACTTTGCAGCAACTTGGATGGTCTTAGAGTCTATGCAAACATAGCTATGGGGTGATCTTTCACTGAGTGATCTTTCACAGAAACAAAGAACCAAGTAACACATGTTCTCACTCATAAGCGGACCTTGAACAACTATCGTAATACTATAAGAAAGAGATTGGCAGTAGGGGAAACTGCCAGGGGAGGGGGAATGGGATTGGCTGTCGAGGGAAACTGCCAGGGGAGGAAGGGGGACACACCTCACCAACAAGGGTCCCTGCATAATGAACATTTGCATACCTAACCCTAAATTATATTCCACTTCTTTAAAACTAAAAAAAAAAATTAAAGGAAAAAGAAGATATCTGTAGCGTAGAATTAATTGTGCAATTAATTGCGCAATTAATTGTGCAATTAACTCCTCATGCCCAAAACTGGGTAAAGGAAAACAAAATATTATCATTATTCAGGTAGGGCACTATATTTTTCTCTAATTCTGCAATATCTTTTAAAAACATGAAGCAGAAAAAATGGCAATTTTAAGGTGACACAAGAAAATGCACTGGACAGATCATTTAGCGGTCACCTTGAAATCATGCTGTCCCTGGACCGATGTGAGTCTTAGCTGTACCTACACAAACGCAGCCTCCAGGCCCAGTCTGTAAACATCACCAAGTTTTCTTTAGGGATTGCTTTACCAGTACATAGAAAAGCTGGTTTCATCTTAATGTAAACATGCAGAGGCCACATTAGAAAATGAAAAGTCACAATTTTAGAGTAATGTACTCATTTTGACTTACTATTTACTATCTCTTATTTTTGTTTGCTATTTTGTTTGCTCTTTGTTATTTTAAAAACAAGTATGAAATTGGCTTATAATTAAAAAATAATATTATATGCCATATCTAGTCTAGCTCTCCTCATCCGGTAGTGTCTGACACGACAAAACGTCCTGGCATTGTGTAAGATAGTAACCACTAGTGACTATTTACACTTAAGATGTGCGCAGTGAGACCCCCCCCAAAAAATACCCTGAATGTTCAACTTTATTTAATTTTAAATAATTTCGGTTCAAATATAAATATCCAAACGTGGCTAGTGACTGCTCTCTTGGACAGCTCAGCCCAGGTCTACCTAATCTCAAAATGTGAATGTTTTAGGAAACGATCTCTATGGTAAGATGGAGAATAAACACTCAGAAGACAACACTACTCTTCCAAGTGATTAATCACATAAGAAATGTTGCACCTAGGTGACTGTCTCCAACCTAAAGATGGAATGAACATAGACTATGTTTTTGTGTCCCAACACACAGAAAAAATTCTTATTATCGATTGCTGTTTTTTTTCTCTCTCTCTATGTACCCCATAGCTATGTTTGTAATATTCTTGGCAGGGTTCCTACCAGTCATTCTGCAGGCTGAGAATCAAATACAACATTTATCCAAGTTCCATGAGTGAGACTAGTCTTACTCTTTTAAGAACATTAATCAAAAGTTACTTGAAGAAGCAGCTATCTTCAGTTTCAATCACGCTAAAATACAGGCTGTATCATAGGTTGATAAACTATTAAAACATCCAATTTGACCTTTGTGAATAAGCTTTAATGTTGGTTGAGATATTGATATTGATATACTGTATATAATAGACCTTTTATTATTATTATTTAAAATCACTCTAAAATTTACTCTTGAAGTTGCAATCTACTTGCACTAATGCAGCTAATTTTATATTGCTAATACTGCCTTACATATGACAGAATTCCAATAAGTTTTAAGTGTCAATATTCAACCTCAAAATTACTTTGATGATTGTAAAACATTACTTATAAAGTAGCAATGAGTCCAAATGTGCATCACTGACATTTCTTGCTACAAAGAAAATAATTATTATACTCACGATTGTATTTTATTTAGGGACAGTTTTGGGGAGAGAAGGTTGTTTGTTCAATTTTGCATTATTCTGCTTAGCAAAATGAGGTGCTTCTTTTTTTTTCAAAGAGGAACCTCTATCAAGTGAAAATTTTAAACCCTCAAAATCAATGGTTTTAATATAGTGATTCCCATTTTCATGAGTAAAATGTTTACCTAGCAGCTAAAAGGAAAAAGAACAAGAATAATAAACCCTTGATTGATTGTTTTAGAGGTATGAGGTGTAACTTACAATCACCTAGGCCAATTCTCTCTCTGCTAGTCGGTCCCTCTTCCCCCTTTTGGTGTCGTGAAATGCTGCTTCTCTAGGCTGACACCTTTGGCCGAGAAAGAGGAGTGACTGGGGGGTGAGGAAGGGCAGCGAAGTCCATTTTGCACCTCACTGTTTCTTCTTAGTAAAGAAAATCCGTCATGCTTTCAGATGATATTATTAGTTTACTTAGTCAGATAGCAAGTCAAGCATCTTGAGGGTGACATATTATCCTAGCAGAGTTTGGGTATTTAATTGAACAGGAGAATTCCATTTTGTTTATATCTTTGTTGGTCAAATACAATTTGGAGTGCTTAATTCGGAATAAGCCTTTCCATTTTATGCATTTCTAGATGGCTGTGAAGACAGTAAGGAGAGAAAACGAAAGACAAATCATTTTTTGTCACTAAATATATGACCATGAAGATTCCTTCAGCTGCAAAATATACACTGAGAAATTTTAGGATTCGAAGAAAAATTGCAGCACAGATAAGCAATGTCTTTGATTTAGCGTGATAAAAACAAGAATATGCTTCATGTCTTTCTCAGTTTGGCACTATGTATTATAAAAATTCATTATAATTTTTATAGCTATTTATTTAATCTTTATGAATCTCTCCCAAGGAAATAATCCAAAAGATAAAGTTATAGCATATAGTTGTGCATTATAGAATTATTTAAAATAGTGAAGTTTTAAAAACAACTTTATATTCAACAGTAGAGGAGTATACAGTTATATTTCTGGAAGATCCTTTCGGATTTGTATAAAGTATTTTAAAATGATAATTACAAAGATTGTGCACCAGGAAATACATGCATTATTGTGGTATTCAGCTCATGCTGTATCAAAATCAAAGAAATTGAAGTGTTGCTAAATTAGAACTAGAAAGTGGATCTCAGGGAGACAAATATTCAGAGTGCCAGAAAGCTAAGCTCAGATTATTGGTAGTCAATAGAAAGTTGCTGATAAATATATTGATAATTAGGTAGACAGATGATAGATACCTAGAAATACAGAGACACATACAAATATAGATACCACGATAAGCATTTCACATGGAAGTGAAAAAGGCAAATACTCTCATTTATGTAACATAGTTGTAACTGTATGAAATACAAACATACACTGGGGAAAATATACCAAAAAAAAAAGAATGGTTGCATAGGGAAGAAGGATTATTTTCATGCTATAAAAGAAATTTTTTATAAAACAGAAAAGTTCCATTCTTCCATTTACTTTTTATTCCAGTTGGCTATGCATCCCTATAGAATTATTCCAAGGATTTAAAAAAAAAATCTTCCTTTGGAAAGAGATTAAAAGGTTAATTATCTCCAGGTGATTAGATATTTTCAGGGGATCTTCTAACATTATTAAAATCATGATATGCTGATTTTACAAATGCAACAATGAGCACAGAGAAATTAAATGCTTGTCACCATTCCCCAGTGACCCACTTGCATCAAAACCATCAGTGAGCAATGAAAAATTTATTAAAGATTTCATCGGAGAGACTCAACAATCTCCAAGATCACTTGAAAGATCATTTCCCGTTAACCCACTCTCCAGTTTTGCTTGCCCCTTGACACCAATCATAGTTTTCCTCATCACCTTACCTGTGGCACCCAAGTCGCCCTCTATTTCACAGAGCAATTTCTCTCTGCCCCCAAACTTGCACTCACATTTCATTGTGCTGTACAATAATCCACACCCTTCAGAGATAAGTTTAGTGGCCAAGTATTGTACACAGGCATGTCCCCCTCTGCCACTGGCTTAATCGGAGTGCCCTTTTTATATACGGTATTCTTCTCTGGCAGAATAATGACATTTACACAAGGCTTTCATGAGAGTCACACCTTCCCCACCCAAACTCCCAAGCCAGGACATACAGAAACCAACACAAGACTTCTCCAAGATGCTGATTCACTCCAAGCTGTCCACCTCTACCCAATCCTGTTAAGAATCCCCATCCTGATACCCTCCTTAACTATTAAGAACTTACTGCACTTGGATTGGGACTGGGAAAGAGAGTTGAGAGCACTACACTTCACTTCAGTCATTCTGTAGTCATCAGAAACTCATCTTTGAAATTTCTTGGTAAACTCTCTGGCTAGCTTCTTTTGCAGCCCCCTAAATGTGGGTGACCCCTGCCCTATATTCAACAATTCATTGTTTACTCTCTCAGCTGTTTTGGTGATGAGCTTTTGTGCAGCTTCACCTAGAAGCCTCCTCCTCACCAGGGCATTGCTAACCTGGCAACTTCATCTCCCCGTGTCATCTGCACTGCCATGCTTCCAACCCTCCTGGAGGGACACCTCTCTAAAGTCTCCCTACAAATCAACTTGTCATAACAATTGAATCTATCACGCTCCTGACAATACTGTTGAAACAACTTAGGAATACTAGATATGAGATAAAAATCACAAGACTGTGAACCACATTTTCTCTCGGGCTAGAAGAGAACATCATTTATAAGGAGCATTCTTCTCATCCAGTGGGCTTTCTTCTTCTAAGAAGGCACATTTCTTTCTTTCCTTTTTTTTAGATTGGAAAATACAGTTTATTGAGGAAGTAAATGAGAGAGTGGGGGAGGAGATTCACCTCTCCAGGGTAGGAGAGGAGGCCAAAGCTTAAGAAACGTGGCAGCGACCATGGCTCAAAGAGCACACAACCACACACCACCATTTAGTAGTGCAATGGCGAATGAAGAGAGAGATAGAAAGATAGAAACAGAGATATACAGAGATAGAGATAGAGATAGATAGATAGATAGATATTGATTCACCTCCCCAAGTAGGGGAGGGGTCAAAGCCAAGAAACATGGCGGCCATAACTCAAAAACCCACATGAGGTCACCAGAGTTTAACAAGGCAATGGCAGTCAGTTTCCTTCTAAGGTCTGTAATACTGAGTGATCTTTCACAGAAACAAAGAACTGAGTATCACATGTTCTCACTCATACGCAGACCTTGAACAATTATCGTAATACTATAAGAAAAGGATCGGCAGTAGCAGGAAAATGTTGGGAGTGTGGGATTAGCAGTAGTGGGAATCTTCTGGGGGATGGGGACACACCTCATCAACAAGGGCACCTGTGCAATGAACATTTGTGTACCTAACCCTGAATTGTTCCCCACATCTTTAAAATTAAAAAAACTTAAAAAAAATAAAATGCATTACACCCAAAAACCTACTTTAAATATGTTCAGGTAATGAAATTCCGGTTTCTTGTTTTCCCGGGATCTAACAAGAGATGTACAATTTTTTTTTCTTTTTAATGAAAACACACTCCTACTTTTGTAAATATCTTGTGTTGATC
Organism: Carlito syrichta; assembly: GCF_000164805.1. Classification (NCBI taxonomy): domain Eukaryota; kingdom Metazoa; phylum Chordata; class Mammalia; order Primates; family Tarsiidae; genus Carlito; species Carlito syrichta. The sequence continues at coordinate 134,604 of NW_007216444.1, forward strand.
AAAGAATTGTGTGTAATTCTGTGCCCTACAGGTCCTCAAATTTTCATTCTAAAAATCATATTCCCTGGGACAACATTGAAGCTGTTGCTCAGGTCAACAAGCCCTGCTAGAGTCTACTAACCCCAGGGTTTTGCATGAAATAATATTGTGATTATTTTTACAGTTAAGTGTCTGATATTATCATTTTGGAAGACTGTGTGGTGATTTCTGAAAGAACTAGAAAGTGACCTTCCCTATGACCCAGCAATTCCCCTACTGGGAATATATCTGAAGGAACTCAAATCATTCTACAAAAAAAGATACCTGCACACATATGTTTGTTGCAGCTCTATTCACAATAGCAAAAACATGGAACCAACTGTGTTGCCCATCGAAGCTGGACTGGATTTTAAAAATGTGGTACATATACTACACAATGGAATATTATGCAGCCATAAAGAAGGACAAATACATGAACTTTGCAGCAACTTGGATGGATCTGGAGTCATTCATACTCAGTGGTCTATCACACAAACAAAGAACAGAGTGCCATATGTTTTCACTCATAAGCTGAACAACTATAATGCTATGAGAAAGCGATTGGCAGTAGTGGGAAACTGTCGGGGGTGGCGGGTGGGATTGGCAGTTGAGGGAAACTGCCAGGGGAGAGAGGGGCACACCTCACAAGGGTACCTGCATGATCAAGGCTTATATACCTAACCCTGAATTGTACCCCACACCCAACATCGCATCTTTATAATAAAAATTAAAAAAAAAAAAAACACACAAAAAAGAATTTTATAAGAAAAAACAAAGGCGAGAAGGAAGGATGGAAGGAGGGAGAAAGGGAATGAGAACACTAGGGAAAAGACTGAGGAAAGGAAAGCTAGAAAAGAGAGGAGATGAAAGAAAAAAGTGAAGGTTACCTTCATTTGAAGTCTGGCTTAATTAAATATTTTATTAAAGAACAGCTAACTCTTCTGTTCCATTTGCATGAAGATGACCTCAGATGAATAAATCATCACAAACTCAACGGAATGTACCACCTTGAGCTTCTTTTGGAGGTAGAGAAACTTCCCAAATGCTTTTGTATCTTCATTACTCCAGATAATTTAGTCATAACTCACATGCTTACAAAAACTAAATCCAACATTAATTTTCATTAATTGGTATATCTAATCGTTACTAAGTTCCCCAGAGCCTGTAGGGAAAGACTGACCTCAGCGCTGGTCACTGGAAACTACAGCAAGGAGATAATTGGGTATGTCAACTGCAGGTGGCCTAAGATTTAACCTTCAAGAACGTTGAAAATCCTGACAAAGAATGTGTTCCAACTCAAACTTCTGCCCGAATCACCTTATGTAATTGCATGAGAAACACTGATGAGATAGCAAAGCCAGATGTTCAGAGAAAACCTTCAGCGTGGTTTTTCGTCGTTAGAATGGTTGTCATCAAATTATTATTCAGAAATACATGTTTCCGAAGATGAAACAGCTTAGCTGGGGATAGTAAGAAAGCTCATTTTTAAAGCTAGTTCTCAGCATTATTTTTCAGCGGCAGAAATGTTTTCAATTCTCTTAGGAACTTGCTCATATGAAGAAAAACTTACAAATTTCAAAAAGTAAGTCCTAAATAATTTTGTCTATTGTGTTTCAGGTTCAATATTTATATGCTAATACAGGCGTGAGAGGCAGATAATAGCAATTGCAGAATTCATCAAGGGACAGATATATACATTTTTGAAGAAAATAGATCCAATTTTTCAGCGATGCATGGGAGGAAGTTTTAGTAGCTAAGCTTCCCACTCCTGTATCTTGTGACTGTGCTAGCCAATGACAATCTTCATCACTTGATGTATGCCTGTTTCTTGCTTCAGTCCAGATCAACCTGTTTATTTCTATCAGATTGTGGGTCGAGAGTGAGAAGAGCAGACCTAGCTAGATAGATTTTTGTGCTGCTTTGCTGTCGCTGATTGGAAATGAAGATTGGGTAATGGCAGTTGATAATAAGTAGACCAGTCATTTAGATTCTGTGCATCTTGTTCCTGACTGCAGTCGGTTGTACTTTTAGACATGAATATTACTGTGGGCAGACAGACAAAACAAGGTACACTGCATGCCCGTTCTGCAAATTTGATGATGTGGCAGAGAGTAAAGGCTTTCCTGGTAATAGCCTGCTGGGTGACTCAGGAAGTTCACCTCTTTGCAAAATTCTAACTCTGTCCTTCAAAACATTGAAAACTTCTTTCTCCACTCGCACTATATTTTTGCTGTTTTTCTTATGAAATATGGCTTTAGAAGCTATATCTTAAGAATAAGCCTATTTCTTTTTTCATAACCCAAAACATTTTACAAAAAAATTCTAATTTAATATATGACTTCAAGGAGAAAATAGACTCTATTTACATAAAGATTTTTGCAATCAACTTTATAGAAATGATTCTAAACTCTGAAGTGAAATAAGTTCAAAATAGAGGCATTAAAGTTTTGCTAAGTGTTAGACAATTCTCCCTTAAACTCTCATATATTTCTGTAAAATAAATTTAATTAAACTTATACTAGAACCTAAATAAGTATATTTAACTTTTTCATCACATAATTAGCAAATATTTTTTACAGAAAAGTAAGAAATACAAATAAGTGGTAAATTTATTTATATGGTACTGTTTCGATTTTTTCATTTGTAAACTCAGGATAATAATGCATATACCACTGGCTTATTGTGGGGATTAAATAAGATAGATGGACAGATAGATAGACAGGTGGTAGATAGATATATAAGTAGATATATAGACAGATAGACAGAAAGTCCAAAGTCCCACCACTGCTATCTGGTGAGAGTCAGGAACAAAGTAGGTCAATAACAATTTACCGAATTTTTCTAGTAAACAATTACCATACTTCTTCTGATCCAAGTACTTATTCGACTTTATTTTCAAAGAAAGACCAACCAGGAGGCACCAACTAAGCTCATAATTAAATAAACATTAGAAGATTGAAACCAAAAAGTCATTTATGATATTATTCCTCTCTGCCTATCTTCCTAATCCTTTGAGATTTTAATTAAGTGTAGGCCCAAGGACAAACATGGCAAATGAATGACTTCTCAAGTCATAGCACTTTAATTTAAGAAGGGACCCTGAAGGCCCTTCCTTTGAGTTCCTTCTCCATCATGTGGTCACCTCACATACTTGTTCTGTCTTACCCCTTTTTTTTCTTAGCCTGCTTATCTAAAACGAAAGGCAGTAAATTCAGTCCTTCAGAAGCAATAGGCTTCTGTAGAGGAGATGCAAGAATGGCTTTCAATATTAGTTCACACTGTGCAGTCTCTTCTCTCTTCCAGAAATGGGGCAGTGAGAAGAACAAAGACGGAAGACACACGTTGTGAGCCTTCATAACAGGGGGAGATTGGACAGTTTATTTATTCTTAGCAAGGATTTATATTTATTAATGAGATAAGGAAAACAAAATGTACAATTGCAGTTTATCATGAGGATTAGGTTAAAGTATATACATGAATATTTGAGATTCCAGACATATGTTACTTTTCATTACTCCTAAAGAATTAGCCTGCAGGTTAAAGGTTGGTCAATGGCTCATTGGCTTTTTTGCTAGCAATCAACTTTGCTGAGGAATAATTTGCATTCAATAAACACTCATTTCAGATAGATGGATAAATGAATAAATGAACAGGTGGATAGACTGGTAAGTTTTGATAAAGGTATGCATTCATGTAACCAATATTATACTAAGAAAAAAAAAGGAACATTTTTTGTATCCCCCAAAAGTTTCTGGTGCCCAGTTACAGACAGTGTCACTTACCCAAGCCTTGGGCACTCCTGATCTGCTTCTTCCTCTCTAGATTAGTTTTGTTCCTTAGAAAGTCACAGAAACTGAGTATGTACTCTCTGTGTTTGGCTGTTTCTACTCAACATAATGCCTTTGAGATTCATCCAGGATGTCATGTGAATCAGTAGTTTCTTCCTTTGTGTTGAAGAATAGTCCTTCATCATAGAAAATATCACATTTTAAAAATTCATTCACTAGCTAATAGGACATATACTAGGAGAATCCAAAAAGAAATGAAATTTTCTTATGAAAAAGTGTGTATTTATGCTTGCTTGTTTAAACTTTAGTCACCTTCAAAGTACTCTCTGTTTGATGTAATGCACCTATCGAGAACTTTTTTTCACTGCTCAAAGTGTTTTTTTAACTTGTAAGTTTTGATGCTTTTTGGTGCCCCTGCCATATTTTTGTTTCACCTCTTCCATACAGGTGGACATTTCCCTTTGAAGACTTTTTTTCATTCAGGGAAACAAGCAAGCAAATTAAAAAAGTTACTCAGGGTGAGATCAGGCAAGGCACTGGAGTCAGGCCATTTTTCGTCAAAAACAGTTGAACACCCAAGCAGTGTGAGCAGGTGCATTGTCATGATGGAAGAATCAGTCACCTGTCTGCCACGACTTGGAATGTTTCTTTCCCAAATTGTGACACAACCTTCTCAAAACTTCCGAAACGTTTGTTGTTTCCCCAGATGGAAAAAAGTCCTCAAAGAGAAACATTTTGCCAATATGAAAAGCTGAAACAAACAAACAAAAAGACAGAATCACTAAAAGCATCAAAATTGATGAGTTCAAAAACTCTTTTGAGCAGTGGGAATAAAGCATCCTGATAGGCATTGCTCCCAATTTGGACTACTATGAATAAAGCTGCAATGATGATGTACTTAAAGTTTTGTGTGAATATAGAATTTTAATTCTCTAAAAATAAATATTGAGTAGAATGGCTGAGTTATATACCAAAGTGTAATGTTTAATTTTATAAGAAACTGCCAAACCATTTTCCCAAATGGTTGTTCTGTTTTACATTCTCACCAGCAATGGAAGTTCCAGTTGCTTCACATCCTTGCCAACACTTTGCAATGTCAGTCTTTTTATTTCTGTTATCCTAGTAGACATGTAGTGGTATCTTGTCATTTTAATTTGTGTTTTCCTAATAACTTTTTCTGTGCCAATTGACCACTCAAATATCTTCTTTTCTGATGTGTCTGTTCAAAGTCTTAGTCACTTTTTTTTTTAGTTGGAGTCTCACTCTGTTGCCCAGGCTGGAGTGCAGTGGCATGCTCCTGGCCACTGCAGCCTTGACCTGCTGGGCTCTGGTGATCCTTCTGCCTCAACCTTCCAAGTAGCTGGAACTATAGGTGTGTGCTACCATGCCTGGCTAATTTTTGATTTATTGTAGAGAGGAGGTCTCACCAAGTTGCCAGCTGGGTCTCAAACCCACAGACTCAGGCAATCCACTTGTCTCAACCTCCCAAAGTGCTGGGATCACAGACTGAGCCTCCAAGTCTGGCCACTTTTGCCACTTTTAATTGGGTTATATGCCTTATTACTGAGTTGTTATATATAGATCTTTATATATTCTGGATACAAGTTTTTCCAAGTGTATGTATTGTGAATATCTTTTGTCTGTGAATTGACACTTTATTTTCTTAATGCTATAGTTATAAGAGCAGAGGTTTATAATTTTTATAAAGTTCAGTTTATCAATTTTTTGGTGATTCATCCTTTCGGATAAGCTTTACTGTCCAAGTGTTGCGAGCCTCTCCCCCTATAATTTTTTCCACAGGTTGTATGCCTTTAGATCTATGATCATCTTTTGAGTTAATTTATGTGTATGTTAAATATATGCCATATTCATACTAGATTTATATGGTTTCACATAGATAGCTAACTATGTCTGCATCCTTTCCTTGTTCAATTACTTTGAACTTCTGTTGAAAATCAACAGATTTTATTTCTAGATTCTATTCAGTTCCAGCACTCTGTCTGTTCTTTGAAATTTTTAATAAACATAGAGATATCAAGGTTTTCTTATTTTTGAGTCAAATGCCAAAAATAGCGTCTTTCAAATAATGTCGGTTTTGTCATAGAAGCCAAACTTATTGTCATAATGTCAACCACAAATATTCCCTTACTGTGCTTTTGATATTGGTAGGATCTGCAGTGATGACTCCTTTTAACTCCTAAATTGGTAACAGTATCTTTCCTCACTTTTTCTTGATTAATCTGAGTTTATATGCTTACTGACTTTTTAAAGAGCCAGACTTTGGTTTAACTGATGGTTTTTATTTACTGTTTTCTTGCTTTCTACTTTACTGCTATTATTTCTTTCTTTCACATACTTTGTGTTATTTTGATTTCATCTTTTGGCACAGATGCTTTATGTTTTGTTATTTTCTGTAACCAGAATTTAGAAGCATAAAATTTTCTCTTTAAGCGCTGGTTTGCCTGCATACAACAAACTTTAGCATGCCAAGCTTTCGTTAATCATTCAAATACTCTTCTTATTTATCTTGTGATGTCTTTATTGACCCATAGCAATTCACAGCATGCTTTTTTTTATTTCTAAATGATTAATATTTCTACAATATCCTTTGATTAACAACTCTTATTTTCTTCTATTGCAGTTAGAGAACACACTGCGTCTGATTTCGGTCCATTTAAATATACTGAGATTCATTTTACAGATCCATATATTGTCCACTTTAGCAAATATTTCATGGACACCTGGGAAGAAAGTGCATTCTCACATTTTGATGGAACATTCTTTGAATGTCAATCAGGCTGTTATGGTCTGAATGTCTGTGGGTCCTGAAGGTTCATACACAGTCAGCCGATGTAATATTAGAAAATGGGCATTTTGAGAGGTGGACAGATGATAAGAAAAGAGTCCTTCTGAGTGGGATTAGTGCCCTAATAAAATAGACATCAGAGAATTGCCTTTTCTCTTCTATCATGTGAGGCCACAAAAGGTGTCATCTATGCACCAGAGAGTAGGCCTTTACCAGACACCAAATCTGATGGAGACTTGATCTTGAACTGTACAAACTCCAGAACTGTAAAAAATAAACTTTTGTTGTCTGTAACCTACTCAGACATCGGTATTTCGAATAGCAGCCCGAATGGACTATGATATAGGCCAAATTGGTTGATTAGATGCTGCATGTTCTTATATCCGTATTAAGTTACTCTCTTGTTCTGAAAGCCAAGAAAGGATTGTTGAGTCTTGAACTTACTCCTTTTGGTGACTATAGTTAATGACTATACACTATATTTTACTCTTGAGAATGGCTAAGAGAGTATATTTTCATTGTTCTCACCACAAAAAAATAGTAAGCATGTGAGGCAAGGCATACGTTAACAACTTTATTTATGCATGCCACAATACATACATATACCTAAACATCACGCTGTACACCATAAATACATCCATAAACTGGAGAGTTACCAACACATGGATGCCACCAAGGCTTGTAGCTTGCATCCTCCAAAGTATTAGCACAACTATACCTGGGGCCCTAGGAGCTGCAGCGGGAGCCAGAATGGGGGAGATGCAGGAGGCAACACTCAAGAAGGCAGGTGCAGGGCAGCAGAGATCCTGCCCCAGCCCCTCAAGCCATCCCATTCTGCTAGGCCTCGGGGCCTGTGATAGAAGTGGCAGCCTGAAAGATTTCCGAAATGTGTCTCAGGCCTTTTCCCCATTGTCTTGAATATGGACAGCTGTCTCCTTTTCCGTCGTGTTCATTTATCCAGCAAGTGGTAGCTCCACAGCTCGCCCCTTAAAATTGCCCTGTCCTTTGTTACCACATGGCCAAGTCACAAATTTTCCAAATTTTACACCCTGCTCCCCTCACTTGTTCCTAGATGGGTCTCACTATGTTGCCTCGGGGGCTCTCCAACTCCTGGGCTCCAGCAATCCTCCTGTCTTAACATCCAGAGTGCTAGGATTACAGATGTGAACCACCATGCCTGACCCACTCTGTTTCCCTTTTAAGGATAAGTTCCAATGTTAAGTCATTCCTTTGCTCCCATATCTGATTATAAAGTTTTAGAAGCAGCCATGGCACTTTTGGATGCTCTGTGGCTGACAGATTTCTTCTGTCTGGTACGATAAGTCATCATTCTCAAGTTCAGCCTTACACAATGCCCCAGAAGAGGAACACAATGCAGCCAAACTTAACGAGGTTGAACGTTGCTCCAGTTCTCAAAAGGTTCCTCATTTCCATCTGAGACCTCTCCGTCCTGGCCTTCACTGTCCATATTTTTCTCAGCATTTTGGTCACAACCACTTAACACTCTCGAATAAGTTCCAAAAATTCCCCTCATCTTCCTCTCTGCTGAGTCCTCCAAACTCTTCCAACCTTTGATGATTACTCAGTTCCAAAGCTACATCCACATTTTCAGGTCTCTTTGTAGGAAGGCCCACCCCTTGATACCAATTTGCTGCATTAGTCCAATTTTGCATTGCTATAAAGAACATCTGAGGCTGGGCAATTTCTCAAGAAAAGAGGTTTATTTTGGCCTGCAGTTCTGCAGACTGTACAAGAAGCATAGTACAACTGTTTCTGGTGAGAGCCTCAATGAACTTCCAATCACAGCAGAAGATAAACAGAGACAAGGCCTGTCATATGGTAAGAGCAGAAGCCAAGAAAGAGAAGGGCTGTGCTGGGCCCTTTGAAACAACCAGCTATCGAGTGAACTAACCAAGCAAGAACCTTCTTAATTATGTGAGAATTGCACCAAGCCATTCATGAGGGATCTGCCCCCTGACCCAAACATTTCTCACTAGGTCCCACCGCCCACATTGGGTATCACTTTTTAGCATGTGATTGGAGGGGATAGACATTTAAATTATATCAAATGTCTCACTCCATCTTTTTTGACTGTCATGAATACCACGGGCTAAGTTATAAAGAAAAGAAGTTGACTTCTCACAATTCTGGAAGCTGTGACGTGTAAGAGCATGACACCAAGGTCTGACAAGGGTCATTTCCTAGTGAAAGGAAGAAAGGGGAAAGGGCAAAAAGAAAGCACAAGGGGAGGACTCCCTTTAATAACTACTTACTCTCAGAGTAATGAACCCACTCCCTAGATAATGACACCTATCCATTTATGAGGGGTCTGTCACACTACTGCACTGGGGATCAAGTGGTCAACACATGAATTTGGGGGACACATTTGAATCAGAGCAATGAGCATTCTGTTTTGTTGTTGTTGTTTTCTTTCTTTCTTGAGTCTGACGTTTGGTCTGGAAGGCAGTCTAATTACTTGGAGATTACTTGATCTCTCTTTTTTTTTTTTTTGCCCAGGCTAGAGTGCAGTGGCACTCTCACGGTCACCCCAGCATCGACCTGCTGGGCTCTGGCGATCCTTCCACCTCAGCCTTCCAAGTACCTGAACTAATTGTTTTTATTATTTATTGCAGAGACTAGGTCCTGCCAAGTTGCCTAGGCTGGTCTAGAACCCAAGAACCTCAGGCAATCCACTCGCCTTGGCCTCCCAATGAGCTGAGATTACAGACTGGGCCACCAAGCCCGGCCTTACTTGATCTCTTAAGACGTGTTTTTATTCCCTAGTCAAAGGAATTCTCAGCAAAAAGAACAAAGCTGGAAGCATCACATTACCTATCCTTAAATTGTGCTACTATTAAAAGAGGTATTACATGACACTGGTATAAAATAGACACATAGATCAATGGAGCATAATAGAGAACCCAGAAATAAAGTCACACATCTAGAGCCAACTAATCTTAGACAAAGTTGACAAAAATATATACTGGAGAAAGGACAACCTCCGCAATAAATGGTACTGAGAAAATTGAATCAACATATGCAGAAGAATAAAACTGAACCCCTATTTCTCACCATATACAAAAATCAACTCAAGATGGATTAGAGATTTAGATGTAAGATCTGAAACTATAAAAATGATGGAAGAAAACCTAGGAAAAATGCTCCCAGACATTGGTCTAGGCAAAAAATTCATGACTAAGACCTCAAAAGCATAAACAACTAAAACAACAATAGACAAATGAGATTTAATTAAACTAAAAAAGTTCTGCAAAGCAAAAGAAAGAATCAACAGAGTGAACACAAAACCTTCAAAATGAGAAAAGATATTTGTCAACGAGACATTCAACAAGGGTCTGATACTCCAATAGACACTTTTTAAAAAAAGACATACAAATGTCCAACGAGTGTGTTAAAAATGGTCAACATCACTGTATCAGAGAGATGCAAATTAAAATCACAGTGAGATATTATCTTATGCCAGTCAGAATGACTCCTATAAAAAGTCAAACGTTAACCAATGTTGGTGAGGATGCACAGAAAAAGGAATGCTTATACACTGTTGCTAGGAGAGCAAATTAGTACAATCTCCATGGAAAACTGTAGATGTCTCAAAAAAATGTAAAAACAGAACTACCGTTTGATCCAGCAATCCCAATATTGGATATCCACCCAAATTCAAAGAAATCATCATGTCAAAAAGATACATGCACTCATATGTTTATCACAGCACTATTAAAACAGAAAAGATCAGGAATTCACCTACATGCCCATCAATGAATGAATGGATAAAGAAAATTATCTATAGATAATATTTCATATATAGTTATATATAAAATCATATATATGTGAATATTATTCAGCTACAAAAAATGAAATCATATTTTTTGCAGCAAGATGGGTGGATCTGGAGGTCATTATTCTAAGCAAAGCAACTCAGAAACAGAAAGTCAAATACCACATGTTCTCACTTATAAGTGGAAACTAAATAACGTGTACACTTGGACATTGAGCATGGCATGATAAACACCAGAGACTTGGAAGGTGGGAGGGGAAGAGGGTACTTAACAGGTACAATGTACACTATTCAGGTGATGGTTGCACTGAGAGCCCAGACCTCACCACGACTCGATACACTCATGTCACAAAACTTAAAATTATACAACTCCAACTTAAAAAGATAAAAGACTAGTTTTCGTTCTTTTTAAGTGTAGTGTTGATTCTGGGTGTACTTAAGCCCTACAACTAAGGCAGGCCTTTCTGAGTTTGTCCATGATTTCTCAGTGACCAACAAGGACCCTCCATTCTGCCCAACCAGAGTTCAAATATCTCCCCATTCTGTCTCAGCTTATAGCTTCCTGGTTGCTCTTTTCCTGGACATGCGACGTGCCACCATATATGTGCACAACTTAGGATTCACTAAAGACTCAAGTGAACTCTTATGCAGACTTTTTTTGGCTTTGATTTGGGGTTTTTCTGTTTGTTTATTTTGTTTTATTTTATTTTAAAGATATGGGGTACAAGTCAGGATTAGGTATGCAAGTGGTCATCATACAGGTGAAGTTTGGTTCTCCCTTTGGTCCCCACTTTGCCTGGCTTGAGATCAAGTACCTTTATTGATGTTTTGTTACCCTATCTCCTCCCTGGCAGTATCCCACTACTGCCAATCCCTTTCTTACAGCATTGTGGTAAATATTCAGGGTCCATTTATGAGTGAGAACATGTGGTACTCTGTTATTTGTTTCTGTGATAGGTCACCGAGTATTATTGACTTTAAATCCATCCAATTTGCTGCAAATTCCATATGTTTATCCTTTTTTATGTCTGTGTGATATTCCATCATTTATATGTACCACATTTTTTATTCAGTCCAATTTTAATGGGCAGTATGGTTGGTTCCATATTTTCACTATTGTGAATAATGCTACAATAAACATGTGTGTGCAGGTATCTTTTTGTAAGTGCTTTAAGTTCCTCCAAGTATATTCCCAGCTGGGTCATATGGAAGGTCAATTTCTAGGTCTTTTGGGAATCACCACATTGTTTTCCATAGAGGTTGAACTAGTTTGCTTTCCCACCAACAATGTAGAAGCATTCCCCTTTCTCCACATCCTTGCCAACATCTGTTGTTTGTTTTACTAATGATGGCCATTCTTACTCGGGTTAGGTGGTATCTCAATGTGGTTTTAATTTGCATTTCTCTGATGGTTAGTGAGGCTGAGCACTTTTTCATATGTTTGTTGGTTGCCCATATGTCTTCTTTTGAGAAGTATCTATTCATGTCTTTTGCCCACTTTTAATGAGGCTGTTTGTTTTTTACCTTTTGACCCCTTTGAGTTCCGTGTAGATCCTAGAGGTTAGACAATTGTCAGATATACAGTTGGCACATATTTTTTCCCATTCTGTGGGCTGTCTCTTCTCCCCACTCTTTTGATGGATTCTTCTGCTTTGCAGAGGCTTTTCTGTTTAAGGAGGTCCCACTTGTCTATTTTATCTCTTATAGCATGGGTACCTGGGGTTTTGTTCAGGAATTGGTTGCCTACTCCAATTTTTGTAAGATTGTCTCCTATGTTTTCCAAGATTCTTGTAGTTTGAGGTTTTATGTGTAGGTCTTTGATCCATTTAGAGTTGATTTTTGTGTATAGTGATAAGTGGAAGTCCTGTTACAATCGTCTACATGCGGTCAAGCCAGTTTTCCCAACACCATTTACTGAGTAGGTTCTCCTTTTCCCAGTGGTGGTTGGTGAAGGCTTTGTCGAAGATTAGTTGGTTGAGAAATTGAAGTTTTGCTTCTGGAATCTCTATCCTGTTCCATTGGTCCATGTGCCTGTTTTTGTACCAAGACCAGGCTGTTTTGATTATTATAGCGTTATAGTAAAGTTTAAAGTCTGGAAGTACGATACTTCCCATTTTGTTTCTTTTGCTAAGGATTGCTTTGACTATTCGTGACCATTTATATTTCCATATGAATGTCTGTATTGTTGTTTCCAAGTCTGAGAAGGTAGTTCTAGTCAGAACAATTAGACAAGAAGGAAATCAGAGGTATCTAAATAAAAAAGAGGAAGTTAAGTTATCCCTCTTTGCTGATGATATTATCCTATATCTTGAAAATCCAAGAGCATCTGTCAAAAACCTCCTTGCACTGATAAAGGGCTTCGGCAAAGTCTCAGGGCACAAAATAAACGTGCAAAAAACAGTCACATTCTTTTACACCAACAACAAACAGGCAGAGAACCAAATAAAAAGCACAATCCTATTCATAATATCCACAAAAAAAGAAAGAAAGAAAGAGAGAGAGAGAAAGAAAGAAAGAAAGAAAGAAAGAAAGAAAGAAAGAAAGAAAGAAAGGAAGGAAGGAAGGAAGGAAGACTGGCATTTTCCTAACCAGAGAAGTGAAAGATCTTGACAATGAAAACTACAAAACATTGCCCAAAAATTCCAAGAAGGCACAAGCAAATGGAAAAATTTTCCATGCTCATGGATAGGAAGAATCTACATTGTTAAGATATCTATCCTACCAAAGGTAATCTACAGATTCAATGCAATACCCACTAAATTACCAACATCATTCTTCCCAGACCTGGAAACAGCAATACATAAATTCATATGGAAACATAAACGACCTATGCAGATTTCCAGAGCTCTCTCTTTTTAAAATATGTTTAGCTCTCTTCTCTTCAAAACTCTGCTTTGCAACTTCCAGCTAATGTAGTCTCTTTGCATTCTCATATCAGTCTCCTCAACTTAGTAAAATCAGTCTGTTATGCTGAGGGCACCCCTTCCTACACCTTATTCCAGAGTGCCTCTTGGGAAGGGTTCATCATGTGTTTTTTTGCTCTCAGGAAGCACTGTCTTACACAGTCTGTGGCCCATGCTTGATAATAGTTTTTTCCTACATTTCACCTAGTTTTCTAGTTGTTTATTGCAGAAGGACAAGCCTTTTTTTTTTAGTTCATCATGGTCAGAAACAGATGTCTAATGTTTGTTTTCATTGATTTCTTTTTACTTACTAGAATGATAGAATAGCAATAATAAGTAATAGTAACACTACACTTAGAACATTCATGTAGTATTATAAGTGCCTTTTTAAAATATCAAATTTGCAGGTACCCTTGTTGACGAGGTGTGCCCCTCCCTCCCCTAGCAGTTTCCACCAACTACAGTTCCACCCCCTCTTCCCCTGACAGTTTTCCGCTACTGCCAATCGTTTTCTTATAGCATTATAATTGTTCAAGAATGTTTGTATATATAACCCTAAATGGTACCCCACATCTTTATAATTAATTAATTAACTAATTAATTAATAATAAAAAAATAAAATATAGGGTTTCTTGCTGGGTGTGGTATCTCACACCTATAATTCCAGCACTTTGAGAGGCAAAGATAAAAGGATTATCTGAGCCCACGAATTCAAGACAAGCTTGACCAACTTGGCAAGACCTTGTCCTTACGATAAATCAAAAAATTAGCCAGGCATGGTGGCATGCAAGCCTGTAGTTCCAGCTACTTGGAAGACTGAGGCAGAAGGATGGCCTGAGCCTAGCAGGTCAAGGTTGCGGTGGCCATGAGCATGCCACTGCACTCCAGCCTGGTTGATAGAGTGAGACTCTGGCTCAAAAAAAAATTGTGTTTCTTTACTGAAGGAATTGTACTTTAAAACCAAGGGGAGGAATGTTTGTATCTTTTCTGGAAATAAACAGTGGACATCTCAGAAAAAAATAAATAAAATAAAATAACTCATTTGGTCACAACAGTGTGCCAGGTATTATCATAATTGACTTTTAAAAATATCTTCTACAGTCATGACAAAAATATTACAAAGCACACCTATTAGAATGGCCAAATTCCAGAACACTGTCCACACCAATTATAGAGCAACAGGAAATCTCATTTATTTCTGGTAGGAATGCAAAACAGTACAGTCCCTTTAGGAGACAATCTATCCTCTCCTTACAAAACTAAGCATATTTTTACCATATGATCTAACAATCATGCTCTTTGATATTTACTTAAATTTAATGATAACAGGTTTGTCCATAATCGCCAAAACTTAGAGGCAACCAAGACATCCTTTAAGAGATGAATGGATACACATGCCTTGGTATGGCCAGACAATGAAATAAAGCATTAAAAAGAAATGAGCCTTCAAGTCATGAACATACATGGAGAAGCCTTAAATGCATATTGCGAAGTGAAATATGCCAATCCGAAGAGCTACACCCTGCATCATTCCAGCTGCATGATGTTCTGGAATGGCAACACTGTAAAGACAGTAAAAGAATCTGTGATTTGACTGTGAGGAGTTGGAAGAATGGAGGGGTGAAAAGGCAGAGCACAGAGGATTCTTAGGGCAGTGGGAATAGTCTGTCTGATACGCTAATGGGAGATGCATGTCATTACATATTCATCCAAACTCATAGAATGTACAACATCAAGAGTGAACCCTAACAGGAACGAAATACTTTGGATGACAATGTGCCCACATCAGTTGAAATTGCAGCAAATGTGGAGGATGTTTAGAAGGCATGGATGGAAATCTCTGTGCCTTTTTCTCAGTTTTGCTGTGAGCCTAAAATTGTTGTTAAAAAAAAAAAGTCTTTATGAAAACAAATGCTACCAAGGAGGCATTATCAATAGATGCGGTAAATGGAACTGAAGGAATAAAATACCTTGGTTAAGATTACACACGTAAAAGGTAGCAATTTTGCAACTCAATCAAACCCACATTTGGCTAAGATCACACAACTAAAAGGTGGCAAATTTGCAACTCAATCAAACCCACATATGCTTTATTCCAATGACTCACCTCTTACACGTCACTATCCTGTCTTCTGATTGACTGGTTGCTGTGATCTCCAAGCTTTTTATACTTCCTCATATCCATGTGAAGAGCACATGGCTTGATTTGATTTCTAGCAAATACATTTCATGATGAACTAACTCCCTGGAATGATAAATATTCTGAGGTAGTATAGCAGTGGGCTGGAGAGAGAGAAACAAGGAGAAGCCATCACTCTTTAAATAAAAGTTCTTAGATTTGGTCTTAAATTTAGACGGGAAGAATTTATGCCCTCAATCATAAGCTGCTTAAACAGCATTTGTAAAAGTGACAATACGTGTCTATGGAAAAAATTACGAAGACTATTTAAACATCTGGAGTAAAGCTGCATTTCTCTATCTCGAGACAACATTTCAGTCTGAAATATATGGGAAATTTGGGCATTGAAAGAGAATGGGATACCAGCAATTCTAGGTCTAATTTCTCGAATGGCCTGTCTGCTGTGTGAAGATGTTTGAGTCACAGGGAGTCAGCCGATGCTAAGGCAGTCAATGCAATTGTCATTGTCAGTGGGTGACTAGAGTCTGACGACAGTAGCACAACAGCCTGGAAGCGTAAAAATGCATTCACTACGGAAGTGGGGAGGTATGCACAGACACAAAATATGCTGTTTTTTAGATTATTCTGCTAATCTCCCAACTCTACAAACATAATTTCCTGTACCTGCAGACTCTAAATTTTTTGTCTTTGATGATAATGTTGGAAGCAGAAATGACACCAGCAGTTTTTCAGACGATGCTTTCAGGCAAAGATGTAAAGCCAAGGACAGTATAAAGGGAAAGTTTAAACACTCCAAATAATAAGCAGCAATGCGTACTTTTAAAACTAAACTAAATTTGCAAAATGTCATTTTCTTTGGGGCTGGCTATTCCTCAAGATGGATTTTTGAAAACCTCTGCTCTGTATTCCATACAGAAGACAGCAAAGATGATCTCCATGTACTAAACTGCTTGCCTAGGATCAAATATTTGAATTGGAGTCTGTATTTCTCAGATTTGAATGTTTGTTGTTTTTCTTTCACATCTTAGCAATCTCTATTAGAACAGTAGCACTTTACAGTTATCATGGAAGAGTAAGCAAAATCTCTCATCGTTAAAGTGACCCATGTGCTAAAAAAAAGGTGTATTAAAAAAAAAGTTCACTGGTTTCATGTTCCATGAGGAAAGAAGCACATTTGATATTTCCAGTGGAATAAATGAAGAGTCTTTCTTAAGGGACAGAGACATCCTTAACTCCTAACACTGATGACATTCAACAGACTTTTCTGTCTGAGCCACTGACTCACTGTGTCCCTTTAGGCAGTCGTCGTGGTTCCTTGTGTCTTAGATTTAAATGACAGTGCAGTTCATCGTGGCCCATTCTGCATGTGATCCTATTAACCGTTCCCTCTGACCAGTGGAAACTGGATGGTCTGGGAAATGTGATTGAAAACTGCCTATAGAACTGTCTGTTTTATTCTTTTGACGCTTGAGGTGAGCAGACATGGCAGAGAAGACAAACGGTATTTTAAACTAAAGTGGTGAGACAGGAAAGTTCCATTTTCGTCTGCTTCACATCATTGTGGAGAGATGTTAAGTGCAACTTCCTTTGGGGTGCAATTAAATTGTTACTGCTATGTATTCAGAAGGCAATTCCCTTCTCGAATGGGAGATTAGATTGCCCGCTTTAACTCCTGAGATCTGCCTTACAATCTAAGAGATGACCCCAGACCGGCTCACTGAGTTCCTTCAAATAAGAGAATGCTCAGAATGGTAGGGATTTCAATATTTGGCCCTTGGGAGTGATAGATGTTCTAACCTTCCTGATTTCTAGGAAGCTGCTATGAAAAATGTTATCCACAACAAAATCGGTGGAAAATAAATGGATACCTTATGGGCAAAGGTAGAGAAAAGAAAGCCATTTATAATCCCCACTGAAAACTTCAGAAATCTTCCATCATGCTTCATACTTTACAGAATTCAGGAGATTGAATGGAGTGAGTCCCTTAACTAATTAGTGGGAGACCAGGCCCATACAAATATCCTGGCTCTCACTTAAGCATACTCACCAACCACTAAAGAACACTGCCAAATCAGCCAAGCGTGGTAGCGCATGACTGTAATTCTGGCTACTCAGAAGGCTGAGGAGGAAGGATCGCTGGAGCCCAGCAGGTCGAGGCTGCGGTGGTCGGGAGCAGCCACTGCCCTCCAGTCTGGGCGACAGAGTGAGACTCCAACTCAAAAAAAAAAAAAAAAAACAAAAAAAAAACACTGCCTCCTGCCTCCTTTTTTTTGTGGAAGCAAAAACAAATTCCTCAACAACAACAGCAAAATGGTATTTCAAAAAAAAAGCTACATGTAATGACTCCAAAATTCCATGCAAGCCTCACATCCTTTCGTGTTGCCCGGCATGTCTGTGTGAGCTAATCTATTAAATGTGTAATATAAACATAATTCACCTGAAGGAAAGCAAAGATAAAAACTTGCTGCTGTAATGGATTACCAACATGGATTTTTCTGGACACATTAAACATTTGCAATAAAGAAATCTCCCTTGCAGTCAAAACCAGGTATCGGATTAAATGACTTCATTTTAACAACATTCACCAAGAGAACTTTCACTTGTCTTAATCATCTACCAATGTCCACAGAACACACAAAAGTAATTACACTTATGAAAGGGTGGATAATAGAATAAAAACATAAATTAATGTTTCACTGACCCAGAATTATCAATGTAAATAACAGAAACCGTCTAAGTTACACATAAGGAAATCATACCACGTTAGTAGGCAAGATCAGCTTTAACTGGTAGAGTTAAGTATTAGGACATTTTTCATAGGAAAGGTGATATCTCAACTTGTAATTTTCAACTACAAATAAAATACTACACCTGGAGAAACATACATATTGGAATTCATAAAACTCCTATGAAAACAGGAGAGGAAGTTTCTCCTTGCTTGAAGTCCATGTGGGAAAGACATTAGGTACCGTCAGAATCTAAACTGAAGCCTGATACCTTCGCCCTATTATTAATGTGGAAATAGTGACTTAGGTATAAAACAATTGCATAAGAGCAGTCTTCATCTTATAAAATGCTAAAAGCTAAGCATACAAAAGAAGCACTAAAAAAAATTAGTACTACTGAATAGATGGCAATTAAATCATTCCTTACAAATATGAAGGAGAATGTCACAGCTGAAAACAATTAATAAAAGAAAGCAAATAAGAAACTGAACAATAAGACCTTGTTGCTATTTAAAATATAGGGATCAGGCTACGATTGAATAACCATAAAATATGTGGAATACATTCTTGGGGAATATAGGATGGAAGCTTGGGTGGAAAAAGTCATTATTTTCTAGTAACGCCTGCTTTTTGTTTGTTTGTTTGTTTGTTTGTTTGAGCTGGAGTCTCTCTCTGTCGCCCAGACTGGAGTGTAGTGACATGCTCTTGGCAACTGCAGTCTCCAAGTAGCTAGAACTATAGGTATGTGCTACCACACTCGGCTAATTTTTTATTTATTGTAGAAACGAGGTCTCATCAAGTTGCCCAGGTGGGTCTTGAACCTGCAGGCTCAGACAATCCACTCGCCTGGGCCTCCCAAAGTGCTGGGATTACAGGCTGAGTCACTGAACCCGGCCAACTCCTAATTTTTGACTACCCATGTCTCAGAAATCTAGGCAAACGTTCTTTTATTTTTTTTTTCAGTTGGAGTCTCACTCTGTCACCCAGACTGGAGTGCAGTGGCCGCTCCCGGCCACCGCAGCCTCGCCTGCTGGGCTCAAGGGATCCTTCCGCCTCAGCCTTCCAAGCAGCCGGAATTACAGGCATGCACTACCACGCCCGGTTGATTTTTTCATTTATTGTAGAGATGAGGTCTTGTTGCCCAGGCGGGTCTCGAACCCGTGGGCTCAGGCAATCCACTCACCTCAGCCTCCCAAAGGCGCGGGATTACAGGCTGAGCCACTGAGCCCGGCTGCAAACATCCTTTTTTAATCCTTTTATATATATATTTAAAATGTGTATCTATATTGCACTGTATATATATATACAGTGCAATATAGATACACATTATACATACATATAATCTTAAATCCTTTGAAGGAAGAGGATACCACAAAGGAAAGATTAGTAGTTCGTGAATAAGTAAACATTGCCCAATAAACCTAACGGTGAACATTCCCAAATGAGGAAAGAAATAAAAAAACCACATATCTTGGATGACCTCTTTACCAAACCTCAGAGAGACAATGAAAGGATAAAACTGATTGAGGGGGCAGAAAAGTCCTAACGTAAAAAAATTGAGTCATGGACTGACTTTCAATTGTTAGAGTTTCTTTTTTGTGTTCTTGGTGAAAGCAATTTATGTATATCTTACACAAGTGCCCTGTCAAAAGGTCTACTTAATTCAACTTTTGCATATTCTTTCTACACTCCTTATTCTACTGCTATCCTCCCAGTAAATTACCGATCTATGAATTAGCTAGAATCACTTGCAATTTCATGCTTAGTTTTACTGAATTCTTTCAAATTGGTTTCCATTTTGACAAAAGAAGGTACAAATATAACATTATCTTCCCTTTCTCCATGGAAGCATATCTCATCGTCTTGGTAGTGACATTGGTAGACAGGAGCATCTCTGACTTTGGGAGTGAGATTGGAAGAGACAGTCACTTCGTAGGTTATCTCGGGAGATATCGTGGCCTGCATGTGATTTCCCAACTATCTATCTCCTCAACTAGGCTGGGAATTCTATGAGGACATTCATTGCACTCATTATTTGGTCAGCAGACACTCAAGGAATGTTTGCTGAGTATCTCTATTTATTTTTTTATTTAATTATTTCTTTTCCAAAGACAACATGTTTCTGACTATTTGACTATAAAGAATCACGTGTGTTCCAGAGCATTTATCTTTTGTTAGTTCAGCTGCTTAACTTTTCCCAACCATGCTTTCTTTTCCATCGTGCACATTTGTAAAGACTTGGTAGCTAACATATCTGTTTGACTGTTAAGATGTATCTATGCTTCTCTCACCTATTCAACCAAACAATTTTGGTTCAACCCATTTTTTATTGCAAGGAAAACCTTACAAACCCTTCTTAATCCAGGAAGTTGGTGGAAATACCACTGAGCGAATTCTTCCTCCCAAGGAAGCAGAATCAGCATTTCTCTAAGAAGCTCAGAATTTCAGGGGAACAAACACAACAGAGAAATTCACTTTTCGAACCCTACCCATAAGTATGAATGAACAAGATGTTCCAGATGGAAGAAACCAAGAAACCTGAGACTGAACTAAGAGGAGACTTGAACCCATACAAATGCAGACTCAGGTTATGTTTGTTTCAGAAGCCCCCTTGTCAGCTGCAACTTGTTGCAATTTCTGATCCATGTATATTCAAAATGTCTGTGTAGACTTAAGCCCTTCTGTTAACCTCATGTCAAAATGATGAGACTCCTTCTGCATCTCAGAAAATGGTTTATTTCTATATAGATGTATCTACCAAATTTAAGAGAATTCTGGATGGCATTCTATGTAAAACTGTTTCTTTTTTACTAGATAATTATCACGGTCAATTTTACAGCAAAATACATTTCACTCTAAATGTCTACACAAATACAAGAAGCAAATGTTTAGAGTAAAAAAGAAACGAGGTACTTATTAATCACATATAATTTAAATGAGCCTGCTATATAGGTGATGAGATCTTACAGGCAAATGAGAAAGGACCAAAGTCTATGTTTTGAGAATTGAGTCAAACCATGGGTCTACCAAAAATGACCTGTTTCCGAGAAATCCCCGAAATTGCTATTTCGGCGTTTGATAGATCCGAGTTTGAAGTGATTCCGCCTCTTAGGAGCTCTGAGATCTTGAAGAGGTTATTTAATCAGTTAAATTTCAGTTTCCATTTTGGGTAAAAGGACATCACACCCATTTGAAAGGATCGTTGTAAAACTTAAGGGAGGAAGTGAGTGAAAAAAGTCACTTGCCAAAAATACGTATCGTGGCATTTAAGTCCCTCCCTGCCTCTCTCCCTTCCCTCCTTTCTACCCTCCTTCCCCAGTCTCCTGCCCCTCCCATTGGAGATCCCATTTAGCCTTCACATGAAATATATGTCTGGCTCAAAATCTTCCTCTGAACCCCAGACCTCCACGTATGCCATTGTCTGCTTCCCGTTCTCAGACTCTCCATCTGCATGGCTCATGGGTCTGACTTAACACGCCTAAAATGGAACTCCTGCTATACCATGAGAAGCTTGTTCCTCAAGAGTTTGTCCCATCTCAAGGCAATTCTAATCTTTTGGTGGATAGGCTGAGTCTTCCATGGATTCCTCTTTCTCTCAGCCCCCACATCCAATCCGTCAGCAATTTCTGCGGCTCTACTCATGGAATACATCCAGAATCTGACCACGCTCCATCTTCTTCACTGCCACTACCCTGGCCCAGGCTGTCATTATCTCTTAGTTTATTCTTTGGCCTCCCTAGAGTATATTGTCCAGAAGCCAGAGGGATCCTTTTGAAGCGTTGTTTGTTCAAAGCATTGTATAAACTTCCTATATCATTTAAAGTCGACATTAAAGCCTTCACCAAGGCCCTACGTGATCTAGTTTCATTTTGTCCACCTCCTGTACTCCACACACCTCAGAAACCCGTCCTCTCTGTCTTCCGTCCTCACTCGTTTTTCTCGTATCATCGCATACTTTACTTATGTATGTATTCACGTGCGTAAGAACATAAACTCTAAGAGGACAGGAGTGACTGTTTCTCCTATTCACGGATATATCCTTTGTAAAACAGTGCCTGGCACATAGCAAGTGCTCAATAAACGTGGACTAAACTAATAAACGAATAAAAGAATTGGATGTCATGAGTCCTACATGTAATTGCACATCTGATGGCCCCGGTCATGCAAAACAATGAATTCCCTCTTTACCAGTGCATCCCCCAAAAAAGTTTACAAAATGAAAATACAATTATTGATCAATTAAACTGTCTCATGCTTTAGACCCTTCTCAAATGTTTATTAGTGAGGCAGATGAGCCAAGTACCTGATTCTCTCCCAGAGAGGGTCGGCAAATCAAACACTCAGAGCGTGGATGTGAACAGAACTGAATGCCCCCTATTTCCTGGGAACGCTATCCAAGCCCTTTTTCTATGTTGCCTCTAACCTAGAATGTCTCAGCCTTCACCCAACCTGTCAGAGCTTCTTGTTTTTTGTCTCCTTTTCCCTTGAAGCTTCTCTACCTCATTTATGTTCATTCCCTCCAACTGGGTGGACCCAGAGCATCAGAGCTCATTCGATAAAATGACAGTAACAGCAGCAGTAGCTAAAGCAGCCAATGCACAGCCAGCATTTGTGCCAAGCACCACGATGCATGTTTTGCACATAACTGTCATTCACAACAGTATCCAGAAGGAATAATATCGCCACCCCGGTTTTACAGAGAGGAAACGAAGGCTGACACATGACGAGATAACTTGCTATCTCAACGCACTATATGGTAGACCAGAACTCTGCAAATCCTCAGACCCCTCAGCTCACACAAATTACCTTCAGACTCCCTAAAAATATTAATTTCCAGGGTATGACCTGGAGGTTCTCATGCATTAGGATCTGGATAGAACTGGAAATCTGCATTTTGAACAAGGGCTCCAGGCAACTCTTTTTATAATTCTGGGAGAGATGACACTAATTATTCTGCCTCTCAGTCAGGCGGTTTGATAATTACAAATTGGAGATGACAAAGAGTGATGTTAATCAAGATGAAAGTCTTTGTCAACCATCCGGCAAAGTACAACAGACGGCCACAGATGTGTGTGTGTGTGGTTGTGCTTCAACTTCATTTATTTTATATATGAGTGGCAGTCAACTGGGTCTTGGGGCTTATTTCACTCCCCTCTGTTAGGCCTTTACTAATGGGATACTCGACATCATGATTGAAAAGAAAGAAAACAATTCTAAGTCCGTGACGTTTTTAGCATAAGTTGCTTCCACCGTGTGTGCCTCTTTTCTCACCTGTCTGTTGAATACATACCTTGAACTCTCCCATCCTGACACCTCGCATGATATGCATCTAGGGCAAGACGTGCGTCTGGGGCACGTCTAAGTCAGCCCAGTCTTGAGCTACAGACCAGATCCAGAAACAGGAGGAGGAAAGGCCTGAGGTCGTCACACTGAAGATGTTTCTTATTGCAGAGACAAAAAAAAAAGCAAAACACATAAGCAATTGTATGAACACGCAGTACTAATTATATAGGAAAGAATGACATTTTAAAAATAATTCAGAGAAGAAAGCGATTTGGTGTGATTTCATGTGTCAGGAAGACGGCAGATCTTGAAACTGGTTACTCAGAAGTAAATTCTACTTCTCTTTGGATAAAACTTCAGAGCCTTTGTTGACAAAGAATATCATTATAATAAAATATATTTGTGGAAACGTTCTGAGACCCACTGCTCTGTGTGGACAGATTCTGGAGTTAAAATTGGGCTTACAGAGGGGCTCGGTGGCTCAGCCTGTCATCCCAGCACTTTGGGAGGCCGAGGCGAGTGGATGGCCTGAGCCCACGGATTTGAGACCCACCCAGGTAACTTGGCGAGACCTCATCTCTACAACAAATAAAAAAATTAGCCGGTCATGGTGGCACGCACCTGTAGTTCCAACTACTTGGAAGGCTGAGGCAGAAGGATTGCCGGAGCCCAGCAGGTCGAAGCTGCGGTGGCTGGGAGCAGCCACTACACTCCAGTCTGGGTGACGGAGTGAGACTCCAACTCAAAAAAAAAAAAATATCTGGTTTACACAAAGGAGAAACTCATACTTGGGTTGCTTTCTCACTTGGACCCCACTTATGTGTTCCAATAACTTGCGCTCTCCTCTACGTTTACTGGGATCTTTGTGTTCTAGGCATATATTCTGTTTCCAGAGAGCAATTATACATGCAAATGACATAAATTATGACATTTTTCTCCTAGCAATAATCAGGTGGGTCCATTAGTTCTACAGACTAACCACCTAGCAACTTTTTAACGGACTCTGTTCAAAAATGTTCACACATGCACAATCTGTGATCCGGAAAGGTGGAATTTGTGTGCCGCATCATACTTTCCTTAGAAACTACGTTTCTTAGTCTCTTGAACAGCAAGCTATAAAATGAGGTTCCTTCAGTTCTTATCTAGGCTACCCAATCCCTTGGCCTTGATTTTGAATTTGACAAGCTGCTTGCCCAACCTGTATCTGAATTCCCCTTGGTGAAGTGAAAAAAGCCTTGCCAGCAACTCACCAGGTAACTGAGAAGCGTCTCCAATAAAGAACTTCAAGGAGTTTTCAGCATTCATAATGCAGAGAGAGCACTTAGCTGAGCTCCGGGATTGGATTTCGAAGGAGTCGCAGAGCAGTGGCAGGAGTGGACTGTGAGCTCCGTCTTTCTAGAGGCCCCCATGGGTTGAAAGTTTCCATAGTCTCTAAAGTTTTAATGCAAGCACTGGAAACACAACCATGCTTCCAGGTCAGTAAGGAGTCATCATGTGAAATTGCAGAAGAGAAGAATTTAAAATTCACAAAAAATTCTTTAAAATCTGGAAAGAGTTTGTGGTAACACACACACACACACACACACACACACACACACACACACACAAAGTGTAACAGGAATAATGAGAAAAGAAAACAGCACTGAATAAACGAACAAGACACAGTATGTTATTTTGAAAATGAAAGAAAATAATTTTAGTATAATCTACTGGGTGAAAATAAATGATTAAAAATATTTAGTAACACCAGGTACGGTGGCTCACGCCTGTAATCCCAGCACTATGGGAGGCGGAAGCAAGAGGATTGCCTGAGCCCAGGAGTTCAAGACCTGCCTGGGCAACTTGGTAAGACCTTGTCTCTACAATAAGTCAAAAAATTAGCCGTGTGTGGTGACACACACCTGTGGCTCCAGCTACTTGGAAGGCTGACCTGTTCTCAACAATTCAAGGCTGTGGTGGCTGTGAGTGTGCCACTGTATTCCAGTCTGGGCGACAAATATATATATATTATATTATAAATATAATATATTTAAATTAATGATCATTGAAATTTTGGTTTCCTCGTTCTTCTATGTAATCCATACTTATTTAGCATTTCCCATTTGCTAACTGCTTGGAAACAGCTATTACCTGGTATTTAGGTTTCTACCTTAATGGAATTGCCCCACTAGTGAGAAAGAGACCTTATTTGATAATTTTAAAAGATATTTTACAATGTGTCAAAAAACCAACAAAACAAAACAAAAGTATAAACAGTTTCTGCCCTCTGCTACCTGCATTCTAAAGACAAAAGCACGTGAACACGCAACGCTGAGTTCAAATCCGCTTTTTGAAATCTCATGATTTTTCCCTTTCAGAAAACAATCAAGACAAGAAGAAAATACTAAAAGGGAAAGAAGTGTGATTTAGTGCCAGTGTTTGGTCTGGGGGCTGGGGTAGGATGGATGGTACCAGGAGAGTCAAAGTTCTTGCACAAAAAAGGATGAGGCAAGCTAGTTTCTCCCCGACCCCTAATGTGTGTAGCAGTGACATGTAGGAAACGCACACGCAAGACAGGTATGTGGCATCTTGAGTAAGGACATGGATTCTGGAGCCAGACTCCCTGTGTCTGAATTCTAACTTGCACGCAATATCTACAAGACTTTGTGTCAATTAAACCCTGTATCTCAGTTCCCCATCTGTAAAATGAAAACATTTGTCTCTACTTGGATAGATTGCAAAAACAGACGTAGTCCTTGACTCATCTCTATGTTCACGTCCCTTGTAGCTCCACCCATTTATTTCTCTTCTGCTTGACTACAGGGTGGCCCTGCGAGTCCTTGAGAGCCATGAGCTCCAAGCCCAGGCCTCAAGAGACATTGCTGTCTTCCACTCTCTCCAAAGACTCTGCCTTTCCCATGGGAATATGATGTTTCCATCACGGGAACATGCTGCTGGGTGGTGAGCAATCACGTTGACCAGAACCAGTGGATCAGTCCAGTGGTCTCAGCTGAAGCCCCAGAAATATGACATTGCTCAACCAAGATGAGTAGAACTACCCACCTGACCCTCAGTGAACAAATGAAACACTGGCAAGATAAGCAGAACTGACTGGCCCACGGGCTGGTGCATAATACTACACGATTCTGGTTAGAAGCCACTACGTTTTGGGGTGATTTTTTTATGAAGCAGAAAGCTACCTGATACACATAAGATAAGGCTGTGAGGATTCAACAAATTCAAATAGCACCTGGCACATCATTGCATTCAGTTAGTACTTGCTGTTGTTTTTAGAAAGAGATGGTTTTGAAACCTAGACGATCTTCTTTTTGTTTATGTTTGTTTATTATTATTTTTTTATTATAAAGATGTGAGGTACAATTCAGGGTTAGGTATACGAATGTTCATTATACAGGTACCCTTGTTGATGAGGTGTGCCCCTCCCTACCCTGGCAGTTTCCCTCAACTACTAATCCCAGCCCCCTCCCCTGACAGTTTCCCACTACTGCCAATTGCTTTCTTAAAGCATTATAATAGTTCAAGGTCCACTTATGAGTGAGAATATATGGAACTCTGTTCTTTGTTTCTGTGATAGATCACTGAGTATGATAGACTCCAAATCCATCCAAGTTGCTGCAAAGTCCATATGTTTGTCCTTCTTTATGCCTGCATAATATTCCACTGTGTATATGGATCAAACTGAGACGATCTTCTAAAGGGCCTCCAAATCGATGCCTGTGGGAAGTCTCCTGACTTTGTGTGCTCTTGATGACCAGTGGCACCGGGGCCATGTGCCTAGCATGCCGCTACCAGGCTCAGGTCTCTGGGTCTCTTCGCTTCCCGTGCAAGGGATTGGTATCCGAGCGGAATGCTTGTCTGAAGAGCTCCATATTCACTCACTAATTGGCTGGAAGGAAACTGAAAAGTGTGTAAAGGACGGAGGAAGCCAAATATCTGGATCATCATTTTTACTCAGAATTATTTCAAATAGCCTGGTCATTAGTGCAACTTCTATTATTCTTGTATAAGTAGCTTCTTAAAGTGAGGGATTCTGAAGGAAAGTTGGGAAG
Organism: Carlito syrichta; assembly: GCF_000164805.1. Taxonomy (NCBI): domain Eukaryota; kingdom Metazoa; phylum Chordata; class Mammalia; order Primates; family Tarsiidae; genus Carlito; species Carlito syrichta. The sequence continues at coordinate 162,110 of NW_007216444.1, forward strand.
TTATCTGGTGAATAAGTGTTCTAATACTCACCAGAGCCACTGAGGTCTTCTCTTGGTCACCTCTAGCCAGCAAGAGAGACAGTCACTGTTTTTGGCCAGAAGACCATGGCACACCCCTTTGCGTTTTATTCAATCATATCACTCTTTTGTTTTTGTTTTTTTAGTATTATTCTAAATGGCTCCTTTATCTGTTGCAATTGGCCTGTGCTTTTTCTCAGTACAATCCCAAATACCAACCTTCATGTCCTTTTCAATACATTGCAGCACAGGGAAATTGTCTTGTGCGTGTGTATGAGAGGAATTGAGAATTTCCTGCCAAGTCCGTTTTATGGATTTCAATATGATATTCTTATCTTTCCCTTATTAAACTTAGATCTTGGGAATTTCAAAGTCTTCTAGAGAGGATCCAAATGCCCTTTGGTAACTGCCACCCACGTCTTTTTTACGATGTTGGTTCTTTTAGTTAATGTTTTCTTTTGTAAGCATAAAAATCATTGCAGAGAACATTGGTGCGCTCTCTCTCTCTCTCGCTCTCTCTCCCTCTCTCTCTCTAAGAATACAACTGAACTTAAGGCTTTTATTTTTCTACTCAACTCAGTGTGCCTGCTAAATATAGACATTTCACACACAAACAAAGAAGGTTTGACTTAATTACAATGTCAAAAAAAACCAAACAACATTATACAATTTTTTTAAGGAATAATATCAGCCATCATTTGTATGTGCAGAAACAACAGCTGTTCTGCTTCATATTCAAGCCCACCCTCCTAAAAGTCTGAAGCATTGCAGGTCATCCCACACATAAAGTATCTGCTGCCCAAACAACAATGCATTGGGGAATTTATAGAGGTAGACTTTAAAACCAAATTTGTAAAGATAACAGTCAAACGATTTTAGTACTTTAAGATAATTTCTTTCTTAACATTTTTGAACAACTAAAAAGTCTTAGGAGATTTACAGATGAGCACTTCTCTTATTCTAGAATCTCATAGGATCCTACAACATTGAGAAAAATTCTTTCACCTACTAGTGAGAGCGTAGATTTGTATAAAAAATTAGAAGATGACATTTCATAGGTGAGCAAAGAAAGAAAGGGAGAGAACTTTCCTATATGTTCATGAGACAAGTTGGCCTGCACTGAGCATCTCACTTGTGCTGAAGTCAAAAGTACATGGTTTTTATAAATATATATAAAGGCCATATATTTATAGATAGATAGATACACACACACGCATGTGCACATGCATACACACACACACAATGGACCTTCCTATATACCATCTACAATTATTTAGTACTTTGGAAAGACTAAGATTGTTCTAAAAATTATTTTTAAAAGCCATGGGAACGTGAAGGTTCAACTGACCCTACTGATCCCAAGTCCATGGAAAATTAATTCCTATAGTCTGTCAAACAGCTGGTCCCAGTAGTAAACCAAGAAGAACTTGAACAGGGTTTCCTTCTGCCTAAAATAATGGTCGGAAAATTGGGAGAGGAACCTTGAAACAGTGTAGAGTCTTGAACCTAGAGTAAAAAATTTGGAAGGCTGAGGCGGAAGGATCACTTAAGTCCAGCCGGTGGAGGCTGTGGTGGCCGTGAACATGACACTGCACTCCAGCCTGGGCAACAAGAGTGAGACTCCAACTCAAAAAAAAAAAAAGAAAAAGGTTTTAAAGGCTAAAGCCTGACCCTTGCATTTTACATCCAAAGGACTCTGTTAAAACCCAAGCCATACAAAGTCTTCCAACATCCCGTTTTCTCATTCAGAATACAAAGCTGAGTCCTGAAGTGGCCTGTGGGGTCAGTACCACTGTCCACCACCCCATCCACCTTTGGCCTCTTCTATTACTTTCTTGCATTGATTTTACCTCCAGCCACACTGGCCTCCTTGCCAAGACATACTGCCACGTCATGACAGTTGTGTTTGCTGTTTCCCCTCCCCGGAATGTTTCCTCTCTCATTGCCACATGGCTTGTATGTTTTTCTCTTTAAGGTCCTTCCTCAATAGTTACCTTCTCAGTGAGGTCCTTCCCTGACCATCTTAGTTAACTTAAAAAAACCCCACTCCTTGCATTCTCTACCTTCTTTCGGCTGCATTTTTCACACACCACTATCACCTTCTAATATACATTACCTATTTATTGACGATGTCTCATTTTTGCAAAAAGATGCATGGCAGAATTTCATTCAAGGATAACTTTCCTAGTTCCTAACTTTAAAAATATAAAGCAATGTGCCCACAACTTTTTAGATAAATTTTAAGGGCATAAAGCAGTATTCCATTTTTTATTTTGTCTTAAGCTTTTATGAATGTTATTCCGAGGTCCAAGAATAGCAACAAAACAGAATAACTTTCTTTCTACATGTCTTGATTTTATGCGGCTGTGTGTGTGTATGCATGTGTGTGTGTGTACGTGCGTGTGTGTGTGTGTGTGTGTGTGTGTGTGTAATTTTGTTTTGTTTCAATTTGAGGGGATTTACTTGTATTATAGAGTCTGGGTGTATTTTGAACAAATCTGATCACCCCAAAATGTCTGTCGATTTTTAAAAACCAAAGACAAAACAAAACTCAGGAAAAACAAGCAAAAAGTCATAGAAAAGAGAAAGGACAACTATACTTGAAAACAATTAGTTGGGGAGAGAGCAAAAGTTATCCCGTGGAATCCTAACAATTTTCCACCATGGCCTGCCTACAGCTGAGGTTGGTCTCACAAGCCAACTATACATACTTCTGCCAATCCAAAGGCCTAGGACAAAAAAACTTAGTAACCCTCATCTGCCTTAAAAGTCTGAAGTCAAAAGGGTTTGCTGGAGGATTTCACTGAGTTCTTATGCTGATTCCAAAGAAAAAAGCAGAGTCTGAAATGCAGCAGTGAGCGTCACAGAATCCTAAAGACCTAAAACAATCCCATGCGCTAGTAACTTTTCCTTTCTCAGTAGTTTGGTATCCTTAAAGCTTGCAACTCACATAACCGAGGCTTACAGAGAGCACTGTCAAATGAGTCTCCCGTTATTTTCACCGACCTGCCAATTGCTTCACTTGGCATCCTAGTTCAGATTTTTATCAAGCTTTAGTTAAGAATACTCCACTGCAAAAGATGACTGCCTGGGAAAGACCACCATATGAGCACAACAGACTGTAGAAAAAGAGGGAGTTAGTCCTCAGTAATGGAATTAGCCCAGATAATTTAGAAAGTTAGAATCGAAATTATCACAGTAAACTAAAAAAAATTGTCGGGTATCGTCACAGAAAATATCTTTGTGAAGCATTCCAGAAATGTGATATGTGTTCACAGTTTGTGGATTCTTCATATTTTTTTCAGTAGCTTATAAACTGCTAATATGTCTCGTTTAAATATTGTCCTATTTACTCTTCAATGCATCTCAATGAAGCAAATAGAAACATCATTTTTGCTGAGTATTGCTCTTGGGTCTACTTGTAGAGCATTCACAGGCACGTGAGACACACTTTTCAGATCTGATGACTCCAAGAATTAGAAAATCTGGTCCTACGAGACACACGCACGATAGCTGCTATCATCTCATTTTCTGTGTTCCCCAAAATTCATTTGTTAAAAATCCTGATTCCCAAGTGGATGTCATTAAGAGATGGGGCCTTTGGGATGATGACATCATGAGGGCAGAGCTCTCAGGAAGGGATTGGTGTCCTTATAAGAAAGACTCCAGAAAGCTGCCTTACCCCTCTACCACGGGAGAACACAAAGAAACAGCACCTTCTATGAAAAGCAGGCCCCCATCAGACACAAAATCTGCCAGTGCCTTGATCTGGATTTCTCAGCCTCCAAAACTGTGAGAAGTGTTTGTTGTTTATAAACCACCCAGGTTGTGATATTTTTGTGACAGCAGCCTGAAGGGACAAAGAAAATATCTTGAGTGAATGGCTTTCTACCGCAGCTAGAGAGACTATTCTTCTGAAATCTAGCTAAAAATTTCTTTCATTGCTGAATCAATTATAATAAGATCACAACCAGAAATTCACGAAAGTGAAACACGGTAAACGGATTCACAGGAAGAAAAAGTAGTCTCTAGGGTCTTTTCTACATGTGATGTATTTACCAAGGAGACATTTGGTTTCAAGGTCAAGAAATTTTGTCTGCAACAAAAATGTAGATTACACTACACACGTTAAGCATGAAAGAAAGAGCTGCCTTTATTAAAATGTAAAGTAAGTTAATCAGTTATAGGAAAAGGCCCCAGAGAGAATGTTTACTGATGTAGTAACTAAGAAACATAACTGTCCAATAAATTACGTGCAAATATAATAGTACTACGTTTGTCTTTTATGGAATTAAACTACACATGCATGAGTTGTAGAATATTTATAGACCCTCTATAAACTTGCAAATCAGATGTTTTTTATTATTAAACATTGAAAAGCCCTTTATATTTTTTATTTAGTTGGAGTCTCACTCTGTTGCCCAGGCTGGGGTACAGTGGCACACTCTCAGGGCCACTGCAACCTCAACCTGCTGGGCTCAGGCAATCATCCAAGTCTTCCAAGTAGCTGGAGCTATAAGCATGTGCCACCATGCCTGGCTAATTTTTTTTTAATTTATTGTAGAGATGAGGTCTCACCAAGTTGCCCGGGCTGGTCTTGAACTCGTGGGCTCAGGCAACCTTCTCACCTCAGCCTCCCAAAGTGCTGAGATTATAGGCATGAGCCACCGCGCCCAGCTACAAATATTTTTTTAAAGATTTAAAAAAGAAAAGAAAATTCTTAAGACCCTAGGCTCCAAGTAGATAATCTGTATCTTCAGTGTCTTAAGGTAGCATCATATTTAATTAATTCTGGGGAGAAAAAAATCAATTAGCCTCAGAAAATGATTTAACAGTCAGCTCCAAAACGCTACTGCAATTGTTAATCATACATTTTAAATTTTACACACTGTTATTTTTTTCCCCAACGTTGACTAAAATTAAGATTCGATTCATCCGAATGAAGATAAACATCCTTCATCTTTCTGGTTAAGATAGTGCGGAAACTCTCTTTGCAGATGTAGGCTAAAAATAAGGTCCTATGGATTACCCATTTTCAAAGTATTAGAATGTTCAAGTCTTATGTTTAATGAAATTTAAACTTGGTAGCAAGGGAGAGGGGTGGGATCAAAACAAGCATAGAGATTTTCATTACTCCGGTGTCCCAATGACAGACGTCACTTGGCTTGGCACTACCGTCCTAGGGTGGAACACCGGGGAGCATTCTGGTCAATAAAACATAAATAGATTCTTCTGGTCAAGCTCTGCCTTGTCAAAGTCGAATGAGCTCAATAAATTACACTTTTCTTGGGCCTTATTTCTCAGTTCTTGAGTCATTTTTGAGTCTGTCTCCTGAACGGTTTCCAAATATCCTCCATTCTTCTCTAGCTTCTGAGTTTTCACAGCTTACTTGATAAAATGTCAAAGGAGGCTGTCATTAGTCTTTTAAGATAATTTCGAGAATAAATATACTCTTAGAAATGACTTAAATAAAGCCTACATGAGTCAAAACATTTAGCTCTACCACCCACAATGGAATAAGTTACCAAGGGTAAATTCTCTTACCAGTGTCGCTATTTATAGAAAAAGATTTTACTTGAAATATGTGTTGCAGATTTGCTTCGTTTATCTGAACTCTTTCAAAAGGTCCAAAGAAGAAATTGATTTTGAATGTTCGTTAGCTATGTGCTTGTTTTAGTAACATCAATTAACTTAAGGGTAGGAACATGCTTAAGGCAAAAGTAAATATTTTTGTTAAGACACACATCTATTATTGATATGACCTTTGGATGAAAGATGTACGTATTTTTTTCTTAGCAAATGTACCTGTTATTGATGTGACCTTTAAGAAGAAAATTGACTTTTTAAAATTAATACACAGGCCGGGCCTGGTGGCTCAAGCCTATAATCCCAGCACTTTGGGAGGCCGAGGCGAGAGGACCGCCTATGCTTAGGGGTTCGAGACCAGCCTGGGCAATTCTGTGAGACCTCATCTCTATAATAAATCAAGAAAAATTAGCTGGGCATGATGGTGCATGCCTGTAGTTCCAGCTACTTGGAAGGTTGAGGCGGAAGGATCACCTGAACCCAGTAGGTCGAGGCTGCGGTGGCAGTGAGCAGGGCACTGCACCCCAGCCTGGGTGAGAGTGAGACTCCAACTCATAAAAAAAATTAAAATTTCAAAATTTCAAAAATTTCAAAATAAAATTAATATACATACCTGGCATGGCATTTTAACTCTTTGCTCTCAGGCTTACCTGAGTAGGAAAAGGAATCCATCTAGCCTCCCACCTTTAATAGGATGCCACCAAGTCTATTTTTTAATGTTATTTTTTTTCCTATCCCTCACCTCCAAACAGGGTGGAAAAACTGGCACAGAAAAGAGACAGACGAGTTTAATCCATTCAGTCTGGAGTCTATTCTGCCCAGCTCAGTCTCTCAGATTCACATACCCCAAACTTAACGCCCAGATTTAGTTAGATGGCTCCCTACCATTTCATCAACCTTGTTCCCAATCAGGAATACTTTAAGCAAACTGTGGAGGTGCTCATGTATGCTAGCAAATGCTTTGGCATTCCTCCCATCCAAAAGTCTTATTCACTGTGCTGGCATTGAAAGGACAAAACATTATACTGGTGGGTTTTATAATTATTTATAATTATTTTTTGAAGCGTTATCTTCCCAATACAAGTGGTTTTTTTCTCGGTATAATGAAAATTGAAATCCGATGTGTACTCAATAATAAATAGACAAATTTTATTTTTTATTTCTACTTGAAGAGTTACATTTTGTATAAAAGTTTACAAATAATGGTTTTTATTATGATTTTTTCAGTTTTAAAAAAATTTGCCTTGATGGCATATTATGATGTAATACTAATTGCTTGTAGGGGAGTTAAACATCGGTATTGAAACCTAATCTTTAACTGCCACCTTGTAAATAGGAACAAATGTTCACCCAGCATGTGTTGTGTATTTTGTTGCATTGTACACTTTAACTAATAAGCCAAGAAATCGACATAAATTAGGTGCATGTACTGTTTCTAAAAATCACAAACTAAGAATGACAAATTATCCATATAGTTTAGTATTTGCTAATTTTACTACACTCTTTTGTTACGTATATGTAGGGAAGTCATAGGGATTAGAAATTCAATTTGAGTAAAGTTTAAAACCATGTATTTTATGATAAATGGACTTTAACTTAAGACGGCCAAAGCACTGATATTATACATTTGCTATAAAGAGAATTATAAGAGTTTTGTTTTTCATATATTAAAGGTTACTTAATAAAGACTTGTTTCCATTAACTTGAAAAAAGAAAGTCTTATTCACAAAGGGATGACCTCTAAAGGGTAGGATGTGGTGGAAATGACCCTGTATGACTTCCAAGGCCAGATTAGGAAAGATCGTAGGGCTTCTGCCTGAGTTCCTTCTTCAGGACACACATCTGGGAAGCCCCTAGCTGCTATGTAATGTGCTCACAAAGAGGAAGAAAGACGCTGAGGAGACCCTGCTATTTTTGTCTCTGAGTATTGTCATCTTTCCAGACAACAGCCGGCATCACCAGCATACCTGTGGGGGAGTGGCCTTCAGATGGCTCCAACCTATCGTGCAAGCTGCCCCTGCTGTGTCCTGCCCAAATTCCAGGTATGTGAAACGACCAAACATTGACGTTGTGTTAAGTTACCAGTTTAGGGGAAGGTCTGTTCCACAGTAATAAATAAGTGGAACAAATACAGATCTTATCTCAGCAGATTTTATATGGGAATGTGAAGTTACAGAACCCCAAAAACCTGGCTTCCCTGGGCCTTGCTGTTTCTAAGCCAGACCCAATGATGTGTCTTGAGCAGAGGAAAGAGACCTGGAATGTGAAGAGACACAACACAATAGCCAAACTTCCAGAAACCCAGACTTCTAAAGCATGACCAGAATTGACCCATTGTATACTTGGTGCATGGTGACCAGGACTTCCCTCAGGGTCTCCAAGACATTCGCAGGTGGTCAACAAGGAAGTCACGGCAGTCATGTCTACCTGATTGCGACATCTCCAGGGGAAAGAATTTAAGCCAGGGCCCGGGGGACTACAGGGCCACACTCATCTAGAGTGTAGGCCCGCTTCCTGTCTGTGGGAAGTGAAACTTTCTTACATAATTCTTTTCTTCTTTAAAAAAAAAAACAAAAACTTTTAAAAGGACAAGTCAACCGAAGTGTAAAGAAGGAAAATGACTTGCCCCAAATAACAAAGCTTATTCATGACAGGGAAAATCAAGAACCACAGAGAAAATGGTTGCACCCGTGGCCTCCATACTTTTTTGATCACACACCCACAATAAATGTTTACTCATTCATTGATTGAACGCACATTTAACTATACTAATAGGTTACACACAAGTATAAACTTTCAAAAGGATATGCTAAAAATAGAAGTTCTAATATTTTCTCCTTGTCCCCAAAAGATTATCATGTGCACCCAACTTTGAAAACTTTTGAAGTCAGTACGTGAATTTCTTAGATAATAGCCCTGAAGTTCCAGGTGATTAGACAGTTTGGTGGTCGGGAAAAGATTGAAAGGGCCAAACTTAGAGAAAGCACGTAATCTATATAAACTTTTTTTAAAAAATCGTTTTAGCAGACAACAGAGAAGTTTACAATGGAAGGAGGCCTTGGAAGTTGTAGCTAAAATCTTCTCAACTCTGATGTCAGCTGTGCAAATAACTTGTTACAGATATCTGTTAAAAGACTGTAATAACTAGAGCATTGCTCCTTTCATTTATCTATCTACTTATTTTATTTTATTTTATTTTTTGAGTTGGAGTCTCACTCTGTCACCCAGACTGGAGGTCAGTGGCACGCTCCCGGCCACCACAGCCTCGACCTGCTGGTCTCCAGTGATCCTTCTGTCTCAGCCTTCCAAGTAGCTGGAACTACAGGTGTGCACTGCCATGTCCAGCTCATTTTTTATTTTTATTGTAGAGACGAGGTCTCGCCAAGTTGCCCAGGCGGGTCTTGAACCTGCAGGCTCAGGCAATCCACTCACCTCGGCCTCCCAAAGTGCTGGGATGACAAGCTGAGCCACCGAGCCCAGCCTGCTCCTTTCAATAATTTCAACTTGGTCCCAGGAAATCTCTACAGTGAGATCTGCCCCTATGGTTCATATTCAGGGCTACCGCCTGGAAGTAGACAATGTGGCCTGGCTGCTGGGATCACCCCCTTGCAAACGGTGCAGAAATAGAATCAAAGGTTAAATGTGAGTAATTAGTAAAAATTATTAAGGCGAGATTAAATTGGCCCAGTCCCAGTCACATGTTCACCTGGCCTCAACCTCCCACTCCTTCACCCCAGCCCACCCTGAACCTGTTTATACATGGGGCAACTGAAGTGTGAAGAAGGAACACGACTTGCCCCAGATAACAAAGCCTATATGTGACAGAGCCTGCACCCAAACTACAGAATTCGATGTATCACCTAAACAACAGTGTATTTTGGAGTAAGGTGCAGCTTGATTATGTGGTTCAGTAGTTCTAGTTCAGTAGTTCCAGGCAACATCATTTTCCCCTTATGTGAGATGGAAGTCACAGTGCAGTGCAAACTAAAAATATGTATAATCTGCTGTTTGCAACACAAATGTACGGTAGTAACACTATGGAAGCCATATTTCTTTTTTAATTTGTTTACTCATTCATTCCTTCATTCATTTTATTTATATATCCATGTGTTGTACTTTGAAAAACTATGGGTTCTCAGGAAGTTCCAAAGATAGTGTAGAGAGATCCCATGTTCCCTTCTCCCAGGTTCTCCAATATCTTATATTTTACACCAATATTTTTCCAGCCATAGGGGGTGACACGTGATTTGTGAATTCAGTTTGGTGGGTCGCAACCAGAATTTTACAAAATTTAAACAGGTTAGAATAGAATAGAGTAGAGTAGATCCTGTTAGGAAATATCCATTTTTTTTCAGGTGGTGAGGTTCAAATGGTTCTGTGAAAGTTTCACAAAACAAACCATGAGTGATCATGTAAAAATGTTTTCTCTAGACAATGCATTTGCAAACCACCATCCCACTGGTTCCCAAACTTCTCTATGAATGATCCACAGAACTTGTTAGAGATACAGATGGGCAGAAAGAGGTGCTCAATGAGTCCTTTAAAAGCTTCCTGGTCACTCTGTGGGTAGCCATGTTGACCAGTTATGAGTGAAACCAAACACTGATCTAGCCTAATGTTCCATCTGCAACTTGTTTGTCTGGACACAAGGTGTCAAGTATCTGTCATTCATTCATTCCTTCAATAAATGTGTATCAAGCACCTACCAAATGCCAAGCCCCGCATTAGAAACTGGGAATACAATGGTAAGCACATGGTTCTTGCCTCTGGAATTGTTTGGGCAGGTTCATTCCAAGTCAGGTGATGACATACAACACATATTACTTGAAGTACAGATACACTGAAGTTTTAAGATTCAGGACATATTACAGCTGTTGAAAGAATTTTTATATCCATCGCTTTCTAAATCTGCACAGCCATGATCTAAGTGGGAAACAAAAGTCCAGAGAGGTTAAGTCCCTTGTCCAAGATTATGTAAATAGTCGTGCAACTAGAATTCACACCAGAAAGCCTGACCCTAAATACGGACTCAACTATACAGCCTTGCTAATGTTGCCCGTTCTCATTCCCTGGCCAATGATGGCTAGAGACAGGAGAAAAACATGGGCTCTGTGCATCAGGACCCCATGAGAACTACTTTGAAGTCAGTTATTCCAACTCTCCGATTACCTTACAGGAAACACAACGTGTTCCAGGTGCTGCACCCATAAAGTTTTCAAATGCAGAAAGAGGGTGCTTACAAAATGTTTGGAAGGGCTTCATGTTGGGGCAGGCCAGAGGGCCCTGCAGAAACTCTTGGTTTTAAAACCACACCACCATAGCTGCAATGCAAAGGCCAAAAATCTCCAGCTATCACTAACACATACATCTACAGCACTAGCTTGATAACACCATGGTGACATGAAAAGGACCTCTCTGCTACAACTCATGCAAGTGCTGTCTACTGACAAAATGTAAATTGCAGCCAGAACTCTAGCTGCAAGGGAGTCTGGTAAATGTGGCTCTTTGCCTTCCAACTCTTGAGCTACGTGGCAGAAGACGGAAAGGTGGAAAGAGATGTCGGGAGCCAATCAAAAACACTCAACACTAATTTTTCTTTTCCAGATACATCCTCTATATAGCTCCTGTCTTTCCCAGTCTTCTATGTCCTCCTTAGATCCAACTTTTTTTAAATTTAATAATCCCTCAATAATGTCTCCCTTACCTCCAGTGACAATATTGCACTGTAGGACACAAGCATAAGGCATCTTCCTCCTCTCTTGCTTAGCACCCTACCCGTCGCCAGACCCACCAAAACTTTGAAAGTGACAGGAGCCTCCCCTAAAGGGACAAAAAACTTGTTCTTCCACATAGTCGCTCAACGGTTTGATGAAGAAACTGAAAATGTGGAAGGAGGAATCTTGGCCGGTGGGAAGAAGAAGATGGAAGAACCAAGCAAGCAACTCTCCCTCCTTTCTCTCTCCTGTGTCTCATCCCAAGGTACAGTGCTTCCTTGCAAAACTTCTAGACAGTTCCTGCCTGCCGACTGAACAAGCTGCCAAATTGCCCATTACGCTGCTTTGTGGCACACCGTGAGGCCTCAGCCAGCATGGTGACTACGCCATGTTGCAAAGAATCACCTCTATCCCTTGCCTCAGCATATCTGACATATACACTATTCGATTCTTAATCACTGCCGCATGCTTGGCTTTCTAAAGGACCGAGGCGAAGTGACATAGACTTGGCCCCACAAGTCCTTGTAAAGCAGGAGTTCCAAGCAGAGCTATGCTTCGGAAACGCTTTGCGAAAGTCATAAATGTCTTGCTTCGCTCAAGTCCGACTAAATAAAAATTGCTAAGAGTGGGCCCGGGCATGCACATGTTTCCCCGGGCATGGTTTTAGAAGTGCATCAACTAGTACAAGTTCAGAACGACAGTCCAGGTTCACAGATCTGATGTCCCTGCCCCCCCATTCTCTGCCCCTCAATGACCATGAACTATCTTCAAGTGACAAAGAATCTTGTTGCTGTTCTCCACTGAGAAAGGCTCATGGCATCCATACTCAGAAGTCACAAACTAGGAGAAAAACAATGAGAAACACGTTTGGGGTGGCATAACCAAACAGGTGTGGTGAGCACGGCACAAGAGAACTAACGAACGTTTTGGGAGATATGCAAATGTATTCAGAATTCTGCAAGAGGTTAGCAAGTCTCGTTACACCCTTCACCTATCCTTTCAGACATTTTCTTAAAACCTTTTTCAAAAGCTTCAAAAGCAGCCAGCTGGTCGCACACTTTGTCAATACGAAATGATGTAGGCCGGGCTAATTGATCACTTTGCAAAGATTAAGTGGCCCATTTTCTGCAATATGACACACAGAAAACAGCTTTGACAACACTGAAGTCATTTATTGGATTTTGACTTCCGGATAAAAACTCAAATCATGCTTATTTTTCATGAGGCGATTCGCTCACAATAGGCAATTTAGGCGATCTCTTTCTGTAAGAAAAGCTCCAATGCTCTTCGTGAATCTTCTACCTGCTGTGATGACACACCTGCCTTTCGGATAGATGGTTGATAGGAGACAGGTTGTTGAAGACACAATTTGCCTTGTGTGTTCCAGGCAGAAATAGACTCTCGGTGTAATCACTGAATCTGTTCTAAAAACCCTGTCTTGCATACAAGTTCAGGAGACCCAGGTCTCATTTTTCTTACTTATAAGTGGGACAGTCATCATACTTTTTAAACCTAACCCTTCAGAATTATTGTGATGATTACATAGAAAATATAGATGTCTTATCAAACAGCTGTGAGCGCGTTATACATTAGATAGGAAAGCTTGCCCTTGTGTATCCTCCCTTTCTCTTAGAGTCTGTACGATCTCAGCAGGGCTGTCACTGTGAAGCCTTCCTTATGTTTTCATGTAGGAGGATTGAGAAGTACCGCGGCACTGACAGTCCATAGCCAAGGGTGGCAGGCCAAGAGGTTGGTGGTGAGGATGTTGGGTCAGAAGAACACAGGCCAAACACGTGACGTTCAAGACTTACTCTGCGCTCTTTGATTTTCTCCTTTCCTGCTGGATGAGTTCATCTTCACCCCTTATAGACTCCATTTCCCACTTTCACTTCATTTCACGTGGGAGAAAATCATGACTCTCACTGTTGTGCTCGGTGAGCCAAGAAGATGGAGTGGGCAGTGTGTTCAGTATACTGGCGCAGAGCAAGAATCCAGCGAAGTCAGGTCCCCTCTTCAGCATGGCCTGGAAAACACTTCAGGGAAACATTTTTTTTCTTTTTTTGAGTTGGCGTCTCACTCTGTCGCCCAGACTGGAGTGCAGCGGCCGCTCCCAGCCACCGCAGCCTCGACCTGCTGGGCTCTGGCGATCCTTCCGCCTCAGCCTTCCAAGTAGCCGGAATTACAGGTGCACGCTACCACGCCCGGCTGATTTTTTGATTTATTGTAGAGATGAGGTCTCATTGCCGAGCTGGGTCTCGAACCCGTGGGCTCAGGCAATCCACTCACCTCAGCCTCCCAAAGGCGCGGGATTACAGGTTGAGCCATTGAGCCCGGCTGGGAAACATCTTAAAAGTGCATTTCACATGGAGCTGGACTCCAGGTGTGCACAGTCTCCGGGAAAGGTAATGTAGAAAGTGATCCGTTTGGGGGAATGAAAAAAATGGGTATCTCTTTATACCTTTCCCTTTCTAGATTTTCCTCTCAAGTGACTCTTGAAACTTTAAGTTTATTTAAAAACCCCCAAATCTCCTTCTGAAGATTGGGACCTTTATATGAAACGCCCAGGACTTTTTATAAAGCATGCCATACCATTTTGCTTTTTTGTTCCATCTTCTTTCTGGCCGCCCTTCTCATAAGAATCACCATGGGTGAAGAAGGTTGAGACTTTATACATAACTAAGAGAATTCACACTGGTTTTAATAGACATGAGTAGCAATGAGTACAGCCTGAGACTCGTTTTTCATTGCTTTTTCTGGATGTCGCTTTACCTATGAAGTCCATCACCCTTATTGCCTCAGACATCTAACTTACTCGGTGATTGTACAACAGCACTGAAATTTGGAAGCCTTATTGTGATCTGATGCAATGTCGTGGCAGGCACAAGGTCTGAAAACAGGGCAGCATTCTGAGATTGGGAGACTCCTTAAAAACCAACAACAAATGGTTGCAGCAGGTATAAGGGATGCCCCAGGGCAAGACTGTTCCGTGAGGCTTGACCAGCTACAGATTCCAGTGGAAAAACTGGCTGTTGTTTTGTAGAAAGGGCTGATGGACGGACCGCCCTTTCTACATTTGCCTTCCTCAAACAGCAAGGTACATTTCCTGACCAAGAGCCTCTCTCTTTACTCAAAATAGGACAGACAGACCATAATCTCTGTGATCTATGTCTTGAAAATTTCTCCCAGGGATTTCTTGGTTCTGAAAGATGTAGCAGAGAATAAAAATAGCAAGTGTAGTCATTACCCAAGACCACTGCCATTCTCAATTTACCAGGCTAAGTAGGTTGGAACAAAGAGGACAGACCCTGGATCCTAGCAGATGCACCTCCTGTCACTCTTGTCCCCAAGTACCAGGCCACAACCAATGCTGTCAGCACAAGCTAGCCCATTGGGTCCAACTCTTCACGCTAGGAACCAAGAAGAGGCAATAGTCCTCCGTGCAAATACTCCTGGCCTAAACATCTCCACTGAAAACACCTCTTTCCTACCATTCAGGGCTGCTAATTCGATTCAAAACTGGAATTTCTCCTCCTGGGTACTCCTCTGTGCTTCTCCCACAAAGCAGGTGATTTCTGAGATCTTTCTCATATTTTAAGAGTGTTCTTGATTACTCTTCACTATCTTAACTCTTCTTTATATGATCCCAATTCCATATTTCACTTCTACTTTTTGTCCGGAACCAAATGGGATTCATTTATTCACTGACTCACCACAATTTGACAAGCATCTTCTATGTAGTGGGCGTTAGTTCAAACACCAAGAATGTCATAATAAATAAGGCAAAGTTATTGACTTTATGGAATTTTATTCTTCGGGGACAAATAAACCATGCACAAAGGAAGGAATTTGTAATACAATTTCAGGTAGCGACAAGTGTGATGGTAACACTTTTACAAAGCAGGACAAGGACTTAGGGGGTCGTTTGGTAAAAATGTTGGAGAAAACTCATTTGAGTAGGAGGATTAGGAAGAGAAATTCTGAGAAAGTAACAGCAACAAGAAATAATAAAGCAGGAGAGCAGTTGCAAAGATCTGGGAGGGAGAGCTTTCCAAGGAGACAGAATAGCCAGCCCATGCCGTAGAGTGGGCCCCGAGTGTGGCCATGGTTGTATTGATTTGGCCAATTAATGTCTTTGTGGTTGCTGTGGAGATACATTCTTTTTTAAATTCTATTTTATTATTTTATTTTTAGTTGTGGGGTACAAGTGGTGATTTGCTGCATAAGTAGGTTGCACGCGGTTGAAGTGTGGGTCTCTAGCTGGTCCTCTCTCCTCCTGACAGTGGACCAGGTACCCAATGTGTGGCCACGTGACCCACACCCTTCTCCATCCTTCCCTTCCCTGACAGTATCCAGCATCTGCAGATCCCATCCTTGTGCTTGTGTGACTAGTGATCAGGGCCCACTGATGAGTGACAATATGACGTATTCAGTTCTTTGTTTCTCTGATTGTTCACTTAGTACGATGGTCTCCAACTCCATCCAATTTGCTGCAAAGTCCTTGATTTTTTTCTTCTTTATGGATGCATAGTATTCCGTCATGTATATGCACCACGTTTTCTTTCTACAGTTCACTTTTGATGGGCATCTGGCTTGATTCCATGATTTTGCTATTGTGAATAGGGCTGCAATGAAGTGCATGTGCAGACGTCTTTTTGGTAGAGTGATGTGCGTTCTTCTGGGTATACTCCCATAAGAGGGATTGCTGGATCATATCGAAGCTCAGTTTTTAGTTCTTTGAGAAATCGCCATACTGTTTTCCATGAAGGTTGAACTAGTTTACATTCCCACCAACAGTGTGGAAGTGATCCCTTTTCTCTGCGGCTGAACCAGCACCTGTTGTTTTCTGATTAAATAATGATAGCCTTCCTTACAGAGGTGAGGCAGTATCTCAGTGTGGCTTTGATCTGCATTTCTCTGATAATTAATGAGGCTAAGTGTTTTTGTATTGTGTTTGTTGGCTGCTTGTATGCCTTCCTTTGAGAAGTGTCTGTTCATGTCCTTTGCCCACTTTTTAATGGAGTTTTTTGTGATTTTTTTTTCCTTTCAATTTGTTTGAGTTCCTTGTAGAATCTGGATGTTAGGCCTTCATCAGATGCACACCTTACAAATATATATATTTTTTCCCGTTCCATGGGTCTTTACTCTCTTGATGGTTTCTTCTGCTGTGCAAAAACTTTTGAGTGAGATAAGTTCCCACCTGTCCATCTTAGCTTTTGTTGCATGTGCTTTTGAGGACTTTGACCAATTAATTTCATTTTTGATTTATGTTCTATTTGTCCATATACCTACATCACTTTTCAATTACAGCTCCTAGTGAAAAGATGCCAGTTTTGCATCTCTTTTTATGTCTTCACACAGTGTCAGGTCAAGAACACGATAAATTACGTATATTTATTAAATGTTTTGATGATGGTGAAGGCTGTAGAATTCTCCTACCACGCACCCACGTGAATGCATAAATAATCAGAATGTTAGCTACAAACCATCTTTAAATACCCATACTGACAATACAACTGGTAAACAGATTGAGAGGGGAATAAAATCTGGACTGCATGATGCTTTCAGTGCAGCTGAGGCATCTTAGAGAGGGTCTTTCTCAGCTATGGGGGAGGCAGCGAAGATTAAACTGTACTAACTTCAAAATGACAGTCAACTAAAAGTGGTTACAGAAGGAACATTCAAGGGAGTTTTAATGTGCTGTCACCAACAGGACTATAGGGCAATAACATTTCAAGGTGCACTCTAGTCAAGTCCTAAAGATTTTTGCAACCATTTTGAAAGGAGAACACAAATGTCAGAGGCTTAGGGAAAATGTTTGCTTCCTTCAGCAAAGACGGCAAATCATCTACCCTTATATCCTTTGCTGCAAAACAAGCAAGTAGACAGTGTCTGTCTACAGAGGGCTACTTGTGGAGAGCTGTAACTCTGTAAGCCCCTTTCAAGGGCTGCTACCCTCCTCCTGATTCTTTAGTAGACCACAGGGCTCTTCATGGTGCCCTATGCTGAGCTAGTCATCAACCCCAGGGCAGCTGGGAAATTAATTTTCAGCAAATAAGTCCTCCATGCAAGTGGAATCTAGCCTTCCAAAGGTCAAAGGACTAGGTCTTTCACTTATTTTTTTTTTCCTAACTTTATTGAGGAACAAACAAAAATTGTGCATATTCAAGGAACAGGATGTGATACTTTGACATATGTACTGATTGTAAAATAATTGCCACAGTCAAGTTAATGAACATAGCTACTACCCTGCATAGTTACCTTTTTGTATGCATGTATGGTGAGAATACTTAAGATCGATTGTGTCAGCAAATGTCAAGCGTAACAAGACATTGACCATAGTCACCAGGTCTCCAGAACTTATTCATCTTATGTGAAAGGTAAGTTGGTCAAAGGGTACAGCCTTGCTTCTCACTTCTTTGGGCTCTGAGAGCCCAGCACAAGGCTAAACACATACAAGACATTCAGCAAATAATTAATGAATGAACCATGTTTCAAAGGGTTTACAGCTATGGGTACATTTTATCACTGTAGTACTAAAGGTTAGGTATTAACAAATTATAAAAAATTCTTTACTCAAACTGTAGAAAACATTTTGAGCCTTATTTTGTGAGCCTTATTTTGTGGGTCTTAGGATTGCTTGGTAAAATATAGAACTCCTAGTTAAATTTGAATTTCAGAAAAATGCATGTAAGTTTTTGAGTATAAGTATATCCCAAATATTACATGAGACATACTTACACGTTAAAAAAAATCACTGATCGTCTGAAATCAAATTTAGATCAAGTACAGGACATACTATATTGTTATTTACTCAATTTAAATTCAGCAACCCTGAATCCAGTCTTTAAGCTATAAACCTGACTGAGTTTCCCTTCACCTTTCTTAATACCATTAAACTATTCTAACGGTGTTCAACTATCCCTTATTAAAATGAAAACCATATAAACCATAATCACTTAACCTTCTTTGGAGACCTATAGAGGAAGAAACTCCAGACCATATGCAATTCTGGATTCGTGCATAGAATGGTATCACCCACAGTGCCTAGCAAAGCCCATTAGGTTGAATTTGCATAAAAGAGAGAGAGAGAGAGAGAGAAATAAAAGAACAGGGTTTCAGCCATTTTCTAATGACATGGCCCACAAAGTCTTGGCATCACTGATAAGTAGCACTGTGCTGGAAAATCAATAGTTTCTGAAGGGGATCCCAGAGGGAACTTTCCATTATGGAGGCTAGAAATACTTTAGCCCCACACTGATAAATTCCTGGAGTTCAGGGTGCTCAGTGTCCCTAAGTAAGAAAGCATAGGACTCCTCCTAACTTCCTAAACTGCTGAGCTGGAATGATTGCTTTTAAAGATCACAAAAGGTATCTCATGTTAAAAACCGCATTTTCAGCTGCATCAAATACCAGTGATTGAGTTGGGAGATCACCCAAATTTCGGGACAGAGGCCCCTCTGCTTTAAGAAAGCCTGATATGCTAACAGATAAGCTTAGGCAAGCAGATAAATTATAACGGTAGCTATTTACATAAAATAAGAATTCACTGCAACACTCCATTAAATGCTGGACTCCCTAGTATCTAAAACGATGATAACATTTGCTCTCCCATAATGAATTCTCGGGTTTTTCAAAAAAATTTTTTGTATATTTGGGCTATGGAAGTATAAACCCTTGCTCACTTTGTCATTCCGCATCTACAGATATCTACAAGATGGTTTGTAGTTACATTTAGTTTCTCCTTCTTAAAACTCCCAGGTACTATTAGTTCCCATCCTACTATCTACAGGTGAGCACTGCCTATGGAAATCACTTCCCTTCAATCCCCTTCCTTTTCCCCAAAACTTGCAGGTAAAGCTTCTCTAAAACCAAGTAAACCACATCATCTTATTTTCACGCCTTCCTATGATAGCCTAACACTTTATGCACAGAGACATTACAAAATAAAATCCGCTGTTATCTTAACAAATGGAATCATTACTTGGGAAGAGCAGGGAAGAATCACGCAGTTCATTTTTTAAGACTTTGAGAATCGTTTTAGAGAGATAGAAAATCTGTGATCATACAGAGGGCTCCCATGTGCCCTCCACCCAACTTCTCTTTCCTACGTTTTTGACTTCCTATATTAGTATGGCACTTGTGTCCCAACAAACGAACTGATATCAAAACATTATTGCTTCAATAATGCTCTATTCAAATTTCCTTAGGTTTCCCCAAGTTCCCTTTTCTGTTGCCAGAGACCAGCAGGATCCCTCATGACAGTGAGTTGTCCTGTCTCCTTAGGCTTTTCTTGGTAGCAACGGTTTCCAGACTCTCCTTGTTTTGGTGGTATCAAGAATACCGGTCCAGTATTTTATAGAATGTCCCTCCATTTAGGTCTGATCTGATGCTCTTCTCAAGACCAGACAGGCATTATGGGTGTGGAGAGGAGGCCCATCGAGGCAGAGTGCCATTTTTATCCCATCCAAGGGTGCATGGCCATTTTGATCCCATCATGATGAGGATGCACGCGATCATTACGACTTACCACTGCTGATGTTGAACTTCACCACCTGGCCCAGGTAGTCTCCGTCGGGTTTCTCCAATAGGACGTTACCTTTTTTCCCCTTTCTCTTTGGAAAGAAGGCGCTGTGCACAGCCCACACTTAAGACGTGGCTGGTTAACCTCCCTCTCCTTGAGGGGGCAGTATCTACATTGATTATTGGAAGTTTTGCACAGGAAATTTGTCTCTTCTTCTCCATTTATGTATTCATTCAACAATTTGTTGATATCAGTGTGAATGAATAGCTATGTAACAACTTGGGTTAGAACCCAATACTGCTGATTTCTTTTTCTAATGGTTCCAGCTTTGGTCATTGAAACTTTTTCAAGAGGCTTCTATTTCCCTTGGTGTGCCCCTATGTCCCTTGGGGTGCCCCTCCTCCATCATTGTGATTGTCTCTCTTTTTTTAGTTTTCTGAAACTATAACATGCTGGATTTCCCTGGTATAGTTCCTGCTCCAGCCCTAGATTTAACCATTTCTCCAAGGAGCCCGGTTTTTTGTTTGTTTGTTTGTTTGTATGTTTAACTGGGAAATAGCATTGGAAGCCAAGATCTGAGCCAGCTTGGTGGCTCAACCTGTCATCCCAGCACTTTGGGAGGCTGAGGCGAGTGGATGGCCTGAGCCCACAGGTTTGAGACCAGCCCGGGCAATTGGCAAGACCTCATCTCTACAATAAATCAAAAAAGATTAGCTAGGCCTGGTGGCACGCACCTGTGGTTCCAGCTACTTGGAAGGCTGAGGTGGAAGGATCGCCAGAACCCGGCAGGTGACGCTGGGGGTGGCTGTGAATGTGCCACTGCACTCCAGCCTCGGTGATGGACTGAGACTCCAGCTCAAAAAAAGAAATCAAGAACTGGGCCCCGCTAGGCAAAAGCCACTATCATTTCACAATCATTTCTTCTCCCCTCTCCTAACTGGATGTATTTGTTATTAGACTGAAGGACACTGTACTCATCCTGCTGATCTCACACTTGGTTCTGAAAAGGAAATTATCATTTTGGACTAATGATCTGATGATTTTAACAATCCTTATTCTACTTTATTTTTCAAGACTATGATTTGGATTTCTCTTGCTTTTGCTTCATGGCTATTCATGTTTTATTTTTCACTCTTCTTACTGAAGGAATTGAACGTTCAGAGAATACAGTTCCTGGGGAAAAGAAGGATGCATCACTTCTCTCCAGGCTTAGCTAGATGAAGCCTGGTAGTTCAGCCCAAAATGGTAGGGTGTATCTAAGTCTAGGAGGAGCATAATATATACTGTGCATATTCAACCCTTGTTTAAAAGTAATTATGTGATGACCACAGACATGTGAGGGACCGGTTGCAGGAGAATGGAGAGGTTACAACAAAGAAGAGAATGATGCACCAATAACCATCATCAAACCAAACCACCCCCTTGCATTTTGATGATGTGCTGTAAATGTGAAGGAAGCCGGCTTTTAATGCCAGGAGTGGCTCTTTGACACAGGCTGTGACGAGCCTGCATTCTACCCGACATCGGGACTTCAAATCATGTCCACAAGTACGCCCTACAGGAGCCCAGGCCTATCGAATTCTCATGCTACTCGTATTGAGAAAATTTCCAAAATTACACAAAGGAAAACTTTCATAAATGTGCACTCCCTGGCAATTTGAAGAGGTGGGGTTACATTAAGTGCAATCCCAAAGGATGACTTCCTTGCCCTTTGTGTGTGTGTGCACACATGTGCACACACACTCACAGACTCACACACTCAGAGTACAACATACGAGAGTCTTTGACCGCTCTCTGTTCAGTTTCAACTTCCCCTTAAAATCCCTGGCTGGCGATATTTATCCCCCCCACCCTGGTTTGAGCACCCTGAATCCCTGAATACACCATGGACCCCAAACAAAACCTGTATAATCATGGGTGACAAAAATCACAGACCTCAGGGTACTCAGGAAAACTAAGGCCCACTCAGACAAGAGTCCTGCAGTCCAGAGCCATGAGTATCTACCAGAAAAAAGCTCTGACTTCTGGGTCACTTAAAACTGCTAAGTTAATACCCAGACAAACCTTTTTGGTGTCTATTAACTAGATGCTTTTGGAACTAATTGGGACAGACAAGATGGGCTGACCAAAAGCTGGATGTTTTCGTTTATTGTACTCCAATCAGGTCACTGATGGCTGGTCTTCACCACACAATGCCTTGCCTTTTCTAAGGGACATGGGTTGTAATTCAGAGGAATGATCTTTAGCCAATATAGACAGACACCATAGACAGCAAGCACAAATCAATAGAAAAAAATAACTTCTTTTTATTTACAAAAAAAAAAAAAATCCAAATATTGGATGCTGTAAACAAAATTCACAATCTGTTCCCTCTAGCACTGATTCAAACATGTCAGTTTGTAAGAGTCCCATTTTCCATCAGCTCCTTTTCTGCCTGTGACACAGTCTACAGTCAAAATTTCAGAAAAGTGACCCAAGGTGCAGTGGGCTGCAACAGGACGCCTCGGAGCAGGCAACAGTTGTAGAGAGGTTGGAAGGAGAGACAGCCAGTGGGCAGAGCCTCCTCCATTCTGAAAGGCTTTGCAGCAGGTCTCGGCCAAGTCAACTCGCCATCTTCCCACTTTGTACTTCACCGTTTGCTTTGTTTGAAAGCCATTCCTTTTAACAAAATACTACACGGAGATGCTTTCTCAGCACTGAAAAGGCTATGCTAAAAGAAATTTTAAAGAGAGGTTATATTCAACAGGTGCTATATATGAAATTACTTTTTTTCTGGCTTTTTGGTTTCATCGAACACAACTTCATCTTCAACAACAACAGAAAAGCTTATTTTTAAACCGCTGACAGCTTTCAACAAAATACGTTTCATTTACAAAATAGTTCACAATATTTATTTGACAAGCATTGCACTGAAAACAACTTTATGCATGGTAAAGCAACCAACGATAAACAAACAGAAAGGGGTGGGGGAAACAGTATGTTCACTCTCCATTTCACTTCCAGCCTTGGCTTAGCTGACAGGTATCCCACCATCCTTGCATGTCTGAAGCCACGTTAAAGTAGTTCACCCATGATCAAAGTGAGCGGATACGCGATCCCATTTCTGGAAGGGAAAGGTCCATCTTGGTGTAGGAGTTCTGGGATTCGCCGCAATTGAAGTAAACGTTTTAAAAGGGCATGGGCACGGGCGAAAAGTTCTCTGACACACCAGATTGGACAAGCAAGAAGAGCCTCCAGAAGATTAAAAAAAAAAGATAACTTCTTCCTGTTTTAAAGTAACAACAGCACACTAGGCCAGACACACAACAAACAAATCACAGGCACTGATCGGGAGTTAAGAGTTGTTCTTTTTTCTGACCTGAACACGACACATGACTTTCTCTCGTCAGACATTCAAACATTGAGGCCACACATCCACAAAGAGACACGTGTGTCACTGTGTTCAACTACACGTGCACCAGAGTACATACAAAATAGAAATAAATTATATGAGTCTCAAAAGTAAATGCTGGAAGTTGTTTAAAGAACAAGGCGGTTCTATACAATGGGGCGGCCAGGTGCTTGCACTTCCAACTAAGCTACCAACCCTGAAGCAAGCAAGAACAGAACATAAATATTTGGGAACATAAATGCAAAGTGTATTTTCAAATCAGGCTCCTCCACCCCAAAACCTGCATCATAGATGGACGGCAGGTTGCAGCTGTGGAAGAGCCAGAGACCCCCGGCCTCGTTAAGATGGCACACGACTGTATGTCAGGATGAGAAGGAAGCAGACCACCCATGCCCCCTGGGTTCACACACGTGCCCCGGGCCAGACAGCTAAGCAGGCAGAGCTCTGGCTTCCGGCAAGTGAGTGCCAGGCTTGATCTGCAAACCGAAGCATGCTTCTTGGGAACCTGCAGTTCGTTTTCCAAACCCAAGAACACGGAGCTCAGATGAGAGGCAGACGAGATCCCGAGAAAACTGAGTGGCAGTGCAGGGGCTGTTACAGCTCTAACAGAATTCACAGGGTCGCTGCGACAGCAAACCCTCGGGGCTCCCATTAAGGCTTCCAAGAAAGATGCCCAAAAGGCCGTCTGGATGGATCAACCTGGATTAACCCAGCACTAAGCATCTGAAGGATCTCCAGATAAACACATGCACAAACGACACTGCCCATAGGAGGGCACCATTGTCTGCCCCGTCCGTCTTTAACGGATGGGTGCAAAAAAAATCTTCAGATGGGTCTTCAGAGCAGTGACCACAGCAAGCAGGCATCCACTAGGGTGGGTAGGAGATTATGTGGTTGTTTCACAACATAAAGGGGAAGGTGTTCACGTGTTACTTTTGTTTTGAACAAATGCATTTTTAGAGACCAGTGTCTAGAGGAACTGATGGCCGGGAGAAGGGCGGTGTTAGAATGAGCTGTCACTGAGCTGAAATAGTGACGCCAGTTCACTTCACAAAGGTATGACTGGTATCTTGTACAAGAGAAAATAAAGTTGGATCTACTTTAATGCAAAGTGACTTAATTTAAAGTACAGTACTAAATATTTAAATGCAGTGTGACAACCAGATCAAAGATGTTCATACTGACATGAGTTTATAAAACATTATATATAATATATATCTCATATATAAATTTTAAGCGATTGTGCAAATATTCTTTTAAAAGGGCGATTTCACATTTGCTAAATTCTAGTGGTCCAGAAATGCAGAAAGCATTCATTTAAGAAAAATTCATTTAAATATTAATAAGTAGTGTTCAGATCACCAGAAATTCTTTTTAGCAGTCCGGGACGTAAGTAGCCTACCATTGAGCCACGATCCACTAAATTAAACATCATGGAGGCATGCAATTATATACTTTTTAAAAATGGGTTCAAACTGTCAAAATGGCAGTTCAGTGTAAAAAAAAAAAAATACTTTGCCAAACAATATTCTTCCATTTGTGGAATTATATGGCTCACACACACACAAAGAAAAACTCACTAAAACTGCATAAAATTTCTGCTCTTTCTATCAAATATATTACTTGTCTCCCTCCTTAATTTGCTTTAAGTCTTTTAGGTATGTATTTTAATTCACCATTGCAATATGCCCACGTCTCGTGTCATCCTGTTGAAAACATAAAAGCACACAGTATTTAAACATTTCCTATTTGATACACTATACATCATAGTCAATGTACTGTGTGTATATATAAACACATGATATACATGTGTGATATGTGTGTATATACACACACACACACACACAATTTAACACACGCATACACATGTACCTATGTTAATATCACACCGACAATGTTCACTTTACACAAGCATTTGCCAAGAAAAAATAGGGCATCTTCTCCACCATTCACAAGCTTATGTGTTAATTTTCTTCTTGACTCAGTCCCTGATAAAATAAAATAATGACACCGTAAAATAATTTTGCCACTTCAAATTTTCAGAAGGCAGTAGGCACTTTGATGTACATTGGTGTGTAACAAATATAGGAATTCTTCATATATTCTACTCTGTCTCTTCTACTCGGATGTTTTTATCTGTTAAATCTTTGGTCCTTGAGCATACTATCTTTGCCACGGCTGTTTCTGCTTGCATTTTCACATCTTAAAAATGCGAGCTATGCACGCAGCTGGAATTAATGGGTTGTGTCATCGTGAGTTCTGCTGTTTTGTTATAAGAATGGCACCAGCCTGCTACTATTCACTTGAAGCAAGCTGTTTCTGTGAGCGCAATGGACCCGCCACAGAAAAAGCACTTGGCTGCTGCGAGCCTCAGACAGGAATTCCAGAGCCGGAGTTCCCCTTTTTCCTGCCTTGTCGCTATGTGAACTCCTGAACCTATAAACAAGTTGGGGCTGAGACCTGTTTTCCTCTGTTTCCCTTTTATGAATTCCATCTTTAAAAAGCTTTCCACTCCCCACCCCACTTTGGCAAAGCTATGGGAGCAGACACAGCCAACCCATATTGTCAGCAAACATTCCTTCCCTTGTTATCTTAGAACCTGGTGGCTTTTAATAACAGGTCTCTCTTTTTTTTTCTTCTTTTCTTTTTTTTTGGCAGGAAAGGATCCCATTGGGTAGACGATTAAAGGGGAGGGCTGGGGAAAGGGATCCTTTCGAGACCTGCTCCCGAATCTATTAAAAGATCCATAAGCTTTTGCCAAGCTTAAAATCAGGAGCGTATTATCATTGCACAAACCAGCATGCCTCATCAGGGCCGGGTCACTCTTTTCTTTTTTTTTTTTTTTTCATCTTTTTTTCCTCTGTCCTACCTTGTCTGAAACGGCTTCCCCCGCAGGACATTTTCAGGGGAGTCTCAATTGCAGGGCAGCCAGGTGGAGTAGGTCTGTTGCTGGCACGTGAAGACGGGCTGCACCTGGGCGATGTAGTAGTTGCTGAAGTTGGCATCGGCGACGTAGGGGGCTGGCTGGTAATAGCAGGTGACATTGGCCACGTTGGGGATGACGTTCTGGTCGGCCAGCACCCGGATGGCCAGCATGGTGATGAGGTTCAAGGTCTGCCGTCGTTCGTGTCCCATCAAGCACACGGTGCTCTCGTTCACCACGCCGTGGAGGGTCATGAGATACTCGTACTTGCGGTCTTCCAGGCCCACGAAGTGGTTCTGAAGGTAGGACTCCAGCTTCCGCTGCTGCTCACCGATGTCTGAGAAGTCGATGAAAAACCTGGAGCACATGTACCGCTGCAGGGTCTTGATCTCGCCGGAGGCTGGCCGGAAGCCCCTCACCAGGAGGTTGCAGTACTTGAGCAGGCCCCCTCCCCGGATCTCCTCGGGGTTCCTGGTGGCGATGATCTTGTGGCACAGGTGGTCAAAGGCCTCCTGGAAGTCGCCATAGACGCTCTCCCCGATGACGGTGGGGTGGAAGGTCTCCGTCATCGGGTTCTCGGAACACTCGTAAAAGAGGAGCAGGGAGTCCAGCTTGATTTGGAAGGAATCCACGCTGAACTCAAACTGCCTCCGGAGAGAATCCACAAATTTCAGTTCCACGTTTTTGCCGCTGTTGTTGGACAGAGATATCAGACTCCACCGGTCAGAGTCATTGCACACCTTCACCATTTTCTGCACGTATGCTTCCTACAATTCAAAAGACAAAACGAGATGAGCAAACCTGGAAAACGGCAGCAGACAAATAAACAGACACATCCCCTTCACAGCTGAGAATTATTTTGCTCCCTTCTCTTCCGCCAAGTTTCAGCAAAACACTACCTACAGGCTTCAACAGCCTTCTGAAAACGGGGGAAAAAAATACATTTAACGAGTAGTTTCACTGTCTGGGAAAAAGACCAGAGGTAATAGTTTGAGGCTTTCGGCAGACACAGCATAGGGCTCAGAAGTTCTGCTGTCGTGTCTGACTTTTTAAATGTTATTTTTTGAAAGGGGTCTCATAGGCACCATATCCACACGCTACCCACGCAGTGTCCAAAAGACACAGAGGGACATTCAGCAATAAGCCAGTCTGCCTCTCACCCTCGTCCCGGCCACCCAGCGCCCCTGCCCCCGAGGTAGTCAATGTCATCAGCATCCGGGGTGTCCCCCCAGGGGTCTTCTGCAGGTACAATCAAACGCGGACCAATCGACGCCATCCTGAGAGGCTGCCTTCTGGGACTGCTTACATGAATCCCACGAAACCCGCCTTGACCCAGGGTGGGGGGGGGCGGGGAGGGAGTGCCACTAGCCCCTGCCTGCGCGAACTAGCACGGAAAACCGCCAGATCGATCCTGCACGCAGACACACAGCCGAGGGTGGCTACGAGACCTATTCACATTTTCCAGCGCAACCGAAAAAACCACGGACTCAGTTCTGCTCCCGGCTGCTTGCTGTCTTCTCCAAGAACCGACCCCGGGATGACTCAAAGGCAGCACTCGCATCCTCTCATTCTTCCAGGAACCAGAAATCTGCCCCGGACGGGCTCGGGCGAGAAAAGCCCGGAGCCCATGCGTAAAGGAGAAGGAAGAGGAGGGAGCCAAGGACGCGCATCAAGTCCGCCGGCGCGCGTCCCGGTCGACTTCTCCCCGACGTGCGCCCGGACCCACCGCCCCCTGATCCCCGCACGGGAGCCCCGAGCGCCCCCC
>NW_007216445.1:0-718 GCF_000164805.1 Carlito syrichta
TAGGAAAAAGATTTGACTTTCTTTTGAATTGTGGTCATTAAATTTAGTTTAGACTAATACATCTTCTTTTAGTTATTTTGAAACATATATTTTCAGGCTGTACATGCATGTTAAGAATCATTATATCTTTCTCTCACGTGAAACCATGTATCATTATAAATGGATCTCTCTTTTCCTAATAATGTTTCATATCTTAATCATGTCTATATGTATCAGTATACCTATACTGGCTATCTTTTGATAGTGCTTAGATAGTTCTTTTTCTATTCTCTTCCTTTCTTTCTTTTTTTTTCATGTATTTGCTTGAATTTTTAAATTTTGGATTTGGGTGTACAAATGCATGTTTGTAACATGGGCATGCTGCACGTAGATGGGGATTGGTATTCCGGTGTTCCATTCCTCAAATAGTGAACATTGTAAACCCAACAGGTAGCTTTAAGACTCTTGTCTCCCTCCCTTCCTCTACTTTTTTGGTATCCTGAGTGTCTTTTATTTCCACCTTTATATCCATGAGTACCCATTGTCTAGTTCCCACATATAAGTAAAAAAATGTTTTTCTGGCCGGGCTCGGTGGCTCAGCCTGTAATCCCGCGCCTTTGGGAGGCTGAGGTGAGTGGATTGCCTGAGCCCGCGGCTTCGAGACCCGCCTGGGCAGCGAGACCTCATTTCTACAAAAAATCAGTCGGGCATGGTAGCGCATGCCTGTAATTCTGGCTCC
>NW_007216446.1:0-1071 GCF_000164805.1 Carlito syrichta
TGAAACTTGGGTAAAGACACGAACCGCAACAAAGTTTGAGAAGAGCAAAAGACCAAGAACAGGCACCTGGAGTTCTCAACATTTAGAGTTGATATAAATGGAGGACGCTGAGCTCATCAAACAGATCAAGAAGGATGCCTGTGCACTTCCTTTCCCATCTTCCCCTGTGTCTCTTAACAAATGCACATTTGCACAACTCGTGGGGTAATAACAAAGATGTGGTTGTGGACCTTTAAGCCCAGATTTAAGCTACTTGTAGAGATTGTTAAGTGACTGTGTAGAAGGGGTGAGATCACATAAGTAACTTAGTTACAGCATCTTTAAAATAATTATTTTGATATCTTCTCTCTGAAAAGAGTATTAAAGGAAAATTGTAGGAGAGCATCTTTAAATTGTCAGTAGTATATTTTCATCTTCTGGACAGATTCTGCGCAACATTGCTTAAAGTTAAAACTTCAAATGCGTTGAACAATTTTGAATGCTTTTACCCCTTTTGAGGTAAATAATGAAAACAATTAAAATCTCCTAGAGAAACAAACTATTGACTAATGGACCCAAACAGAAATTTGCCTCAGAAACTAAAAACCACCACTCATTGACTTCATGAAGATTAATGGTTAACCAACATTGTAAGTAAAAGTTCTTATTTTTCATTGTCTGAATGAAGCCTTTATTTTGTCAGTCTTTTAAAATCACATAAGTCATACACGAATATGTTATTGTTGTAAAAGATTCAAACCACACAGAGATATTTAGGAAAAAACATGAATGTCCCCCTTCTCCCATCTTCCACTCCACTCACTAGATGCAACAATTCTCAACTGTTTAGTGTTCAACCATCTAGTCCCCCAGGCCAGACACTAAGCCCACACCAGGGAATGTGAAGCATCCTTTGTTCTGTAACTTGCTTTTTCCTCTTTCCAGATCTTGGAGGTGCAAAAGTTCTTTAGCACTACACACTCAAAAAAAGATTTTTTTTTTTTTTGTAATAAGAGAGTAAGTGAGCTGGGCGCAGTGGCTCACACTTATAATCCCAGCACTTTGGGAGGCTGAGGTGAGAGGATTGCCTGA
>NW_007216447.1:0-744 GCF_000164805.1 Carlito syrichta
ACATTGCTTAAAGTTAAAACTTCAAATGCGTTGAACAATTTTGAATGCTTTTACCCCTTTTGAGGTAAATAATGAAAACAATTAAAATCTCCTAGAGAAACAAACTATTGACTAATGGACCCAAACAGAAATTTGCCTCAGAAACTAAAAACCACCACTCATTGACTTCATGAAGATTAATGGTTAACCAACATTGTAAGTAAAAGTTCTTATTTTTCATTGTCTGAATGAAGCCTTTATTTTGTCAGTCTTTTAAAATCACATAAGTCATACACGAATATGTTATTGTTGTAAAAGATTCAAACCACACAGAGATATTTAGGAAAAAACATGAATGTCCCCCTTCTCCCATCTTCCACTCCACTCACTAGATGCAACAATTCTCAACTGTTTAGTGTTCAACCATCTAGTCCCCCAGGCCAGACACTAAGCCCACACCAGGGAATGTGAAGCATCCTTTGTTCTGTAACTTGCTTTTTCCTCTTTCCAGATCTTGGAGGTGCAAAAGTTCTTTAGCACTACACACTCAAAAAAAGATTTTTTTTTTTTTTGTAATAAGAGAGTAAGTGAGCTGGGCGCAGTGGCTCACACTTATAATCCCAGCACTTTGGGAGGCTGAGGTGAGAGGATTGCCTGAGCCCACGGGTTTGAGACCAGCCTGGGCAACTTGACGAGACCTCATCTCGACAATAAATCAAAAAGGTAGCCAGGTGTGGTGGCGCGTGCCTGTAGTTTCCAGCTACT
>NW_007216448.1:0-721 GCF_000164805.1 Carlito syrichta
GACAGGAGAAACAAAAGGATAAGGAAGAAGTTGAAACAGAAAGATAGAGGGATCCTCAACATAATTTGACTTACTAGTTTACGTTGTTTCTACTACTTGAAGCTAATGTACAGTGCTACTTGAAGTGTGTCCTCTGAGTCAGCAGCATCAATAGCAGTATCATGCAGGAACTTCTTAGAAGTGTAAATGTCACACCCCATCCCAGACCTACTGAATCTCTAGGGTGGAGGGGTGCGGTGTGAAAAAGAAGAGAACAGGAATCTATGATTCAGCAGACTCTGCAGAGGATTCTTATGTGTCATAGTTTGAACACATTACTAGAGGACACACTGCAAAATGAACCTCATAGTAATAGCAGTACTGGTGAAAAATATATTTTCAATGTAATTTTACAAAGAAATTTTCTTTTTTATTTTATTTTATTTTAAATCAATATTTTTTTATTTTAAAATTGTGGGGTACAGTTAAGGGTTAGGTATACAAATATGCATCGCTCAGGCACCCTTGTTGATAAGGGGTGTCTCCCTGTCCCCAGACAGATATTGACTACTGTTAATCTCACCTCCCTTCCCCTCCCTCCCCCCGCATAGTTTCCCACCATCAATCCTTTTCTTAAAGTATTACGATAGATGTTCAAGGTCCACTATATGAGTGAGAACATGTGATACTCGGATCTTTGTTTCTGTGAGAGATCACTCAGTATTATAGACTCTAGTCCATC
>NW_007216449.1:0-1098 GCF_000164805.1 Carlito syrichta
CATAAAATTAATACAAAGACATAAAAGAAAGCAGTGTCACTAGAGACTAAGGGAACGGATACATTTCTGGGTTTTAGAAAGTTGCAGCAGAGACCATTTCTCATCTGGGTCTGGTAGAGAATTTCCAGGAATTTTTTGTGTGTGTGTGTGTGTGTGTGTGTGTGTGTGTGTGTGTGTGTGTGTGTCCTGCTCACCAGGGGCTCAATGCAGGTGTTTGTGTTCCCTTCAGTACCAGTGACAGTTACTAGAGCCAAGACCAGTGGGGAGGTAGGGAGGGGAGCAAGAAAAAAACGTTCACTGTTAAATTCAAACAGCGTCTACGTTTAACCCAACTCAGCTTAATACAAGTTTCTAAACGACGGTTTTGATGTAACCAGAATGGCCTCTTTCACAGCCTGTAACAGAACCACATGCCTTTTTCCCTACACTGAGTTAGCTCACATCTGGAGGAGGGGGCGAGCCGTGCGTGATCACATCAACAATAATAACTCACAAGTTCTGAGCGTTGATTATGCACCAACCACTGTGCTAAGTGCTTTTCACGGTTACTCTCTTCCAATTCAATGCCAGGCATGGTTTCTATTAATAGCTCCCTTTTGCTGGTGAGCTAAATTGGACTCAGAAGGTTAAACAAAGTCTCCACGTTCACACAGAGAGAATGTCATTAATCTGGTACACGAATGCAGACAGCCGCTCCGGGGACTGCACCGCTAACCTCTCGGCTACGTTTTCCCGTCAAACGGCTAATCGCTCTGCAGGGTGGTGAGCACCAACACAGAAGCCCGTGAAAGAATATCCCGTGATGGTTAATTTTATGTGCCAACTGGTCTGGGCCACAGGTAGCCCTGATATTTAGTCAGACACCATTCTGGGTGTGTCTGTGAGAGTGTTTCCGGTTGAGATGAACATATCAGTCGGTGGGCTGAGTCCAGCAGTTGGCCTTTCCTGCCGTGAGTGGACTTCACACAATCACTTGAAGGCCTGGATAGAACCAAAAGGCTGCGTGAGAGGGAACCTCTCTTTCCTGGTTGCCTTTGAGCTGGGACGCTAAGTTTTCACCGCCTTCGGACTTGAATGGGAACCTCAGTTCCTCCCGGG
>NW_007216450.1:0-707 GCF_000164805.1 Carlito syrichta
CATAGCTCCCACTTAATCAAATCTCAGAACTGCAAAAAGCAGTGATGTGATAATTAAAACACAAGAGATTCAGAGAACCCCTGCAAGAAAACAAATAAGAAGACCAACTCCTAGATGGATAGTAATTTGCTTATACAAAGTAGGTAGAAAAGATAAAAACCCAAAGATTGCAAGAAAGAAAGATCAGACTACTTATTAGGAAAGACCAATTAGAATAGCAGCAGACTTATCTTCAGAAACACTTCAGGCTAGGAGAGTAGAGTCCAATCTTCAATGTTCTCAAAGATAAACAATTTCAACCAAGAATTACCTACCCAGTCAAGTTCATTTTCATCAGGGATGGAGAAATAAAATCCTTCCCAGACATTCAATCCCTAAGAATTTATGCTGCCTCCACACCAGTTCTACAAGAAACACTTAAGAACTAAACGTGGAAGAAAGGGAAAAAAAGAATAACCATGCACCTCCCGAGAATGCAGGGAAAAGATTGGAAACACACATAAATCAACCCAAAATTCAGAAGAGAGACACCAAACAAATAAACAAACAGCAGCAACAACAACAAACTCTACAAGAACCTCATGACAGGGATAAACTCTCACATCTCAATAATTAGCCTGAATGTGAATGGACTCAATGCACCACTGAAAAGACATAGAATGGCAAATCCGATAAAATATCGTATCAAACAACATGCTATTTTCAGG
>NW_007216451.1:0-728 GCF_000164805.1 Carlito syrichta
ACTTATCTTCAGAAACACTTCAGGCTAGGAGAGTAGAGTCCAATCTTCAATGTTCTCAAAGATAAACAATTTCAACCAAGAATTACCTACCCAGTCAAGTTCATTTTCATCAGGGATGGAGAAATAAAATCCTTCCCAGACATTCAATCCCTAAGAATTTATGCTGCCTCCACACCAGTTCTACAAGAAACACTTAAGAACTAAACGTGGAAGAAAGGGAAAAAAAGAATAACCATGCACCTCCCGAGAATGCAGGGAAAAGATTGGAAACACACATAAATCAACCCAAAATTCAAAAGAGAGACACCAAACAAATAAACAAACAGCAGCAACAACAACAAACTCTACAAGAACCTCATGACAGGGATAAACTCTCACATCTCAATAATTAGCCTGAATGTGAATGGACTCAATGCACCACTGAAAAGACATAGAATGGCAAAATCCGATAAAATATCGTAATCAAACAACATGCTATTTTCAGGAGAATCATCTCATCAGAAAGGATACTCACACACTCAAAGTAAGAGAATGGAAAACAAATTATCAGGTAAACAGAACACAAAAGAAAGCAGGAGTTGTGATCTTAATATCAGACAAAACACCCTTTAAGCTATCAAAATGTGAAAAGATACAGAAGCTCACTACATAATGATAAAAGGTTCAATCCATCAACAAGAAATATTCATTCTAAACATATATGCACCCAACATGGGAGAACCAACTTT
>NW_007216452.1:0-672 GCF_000164805.1 Carlito syrichta
GATCAATTCCCCAGATGCCTTATATCATCCCCCCCCCACAACGTACATAAAGGCATTAACGTTTACTGAGTGACTACTATTTATGGAGCATGTGCCAGACACATCATAGTTACTGTGTGGTATATAATCAGCATAATAGCCTACAGGGTGAGGATTTCTCAAATGTCAAGGTTCTAACCCTAGATCCAGCAGTTGACAACTCTGCCAACTGATAGATATCACTTATGCTCTTGCATCCTCATTCGATAACGCCAATAAAAGGGTAATTCTTTTTAAAGTAAACTACTATGTATAAAACATTGAGTCTTGCACATTAACAATATCTTCTCTCTCATTGATTTTATATTATTGGTTAATTATTGTTTAAAAAGTTAATTGAATATTAGCCCATTTCAAATTCCCACGCCTACTTCTCAAAGCAACTATAATAATTAAATTATATTCAAATATATAATTTGTGTAATTGGTGTTAGGCTGAGGCAAAAGGATAGCCTGGAGGCTGTGGTGAGCTATGTGATTCTGTGTGCTCAATGAATTCTCTGTGTTATGGTAGAGCAGGGGCTTTCCCTAGTCTCTTGAGGAAAGAAGCCCCTCATCCAAGTTCAGGGAGTCTCTATACCTTTTATCAAAAGAGTTCAGGGGTACAAATACTATCAAAAAGTCTGATAATAC
>NW_007216453.1:0-2047 GCF_000164805.1 Carlito syrichta
CAGGCAAACTGAGGACCAACGGGCGGCCCAAACTTCACCTGTGCAATGGCCACATATGTATCTAATCTTGAATTGTACCCCATGTCATTAAAATAAATAATAAACAAAAATTTATGTTTGATAATACTCAACCTTATCAAATGCTGAAAATGTTAATACAGTCATGAAAATTTCATGTCAATGGATGTGGATTGAAAGTATCAAAGGAAAACACATGCAATAGTATCTTTGTGGCACTATAAGACACAAAATACTACAAGTGTTTGGTAGAAATTACAGTGCAATGAATCCCATGTGGATGTAAAAGTTCTAATAGAATTTTAAATTGCTCTCAACAAGGGACAGATTGAAATGAAAATAGATAAGGTACTTGCATAATGAACATTTATCTACCTAAAGCTGAATTGTACCCCACATCATTAAAATTAAAAATTAAAAAAAGAAATATAAATAGAATTTTTTAAAATGCAAGGGAACCAAAGAAGGTAGGAAAAATTATCTCGGTGGGTGAAGCATTCTTGTCTCAAGTGTCAGTCCAACATTGGTCAAACAAGCTTTTCAACAACTAACTAATTGCATTGTTTAAAATGTAATGAGTTGTTTCAGTGTATCTGTGGACATAGCTCAAATGTTAATTGACAAAATTACAGCATTGTTAGGAGGTATGTTGAGAGGAAAGTGTTCAGACTTCGAAGACTTTAAGACTTGGAATGTAATCCCACCCAACTACAATACTTAACACTGGATGATATTGAGCAAATGATTATTTCTCTGAGCTTAAGTTTCCTTATCTGTAAAATATATCTCAAAGTACTTTGCTAAGTGCTCTCTAATGCCCTATTGCTATAACATATAATTTTAAATCTATCTAGTCACATCTACATAATGTATTTGTGCCAAAATATATTGACTACCATTTCGAATAAAAATGTCATGCAGCACTAGTGGGTTAAAAATCAAGTGACTCGATTATTTTAACAACTGTGCTAATAAGCATATTCTTTCCTCACTCTGGACCTTGGGTTCTCCATTCCAATGAATGAGGAAGGAAACTAGATAATCTTCAAAATTATTCTCTGTCCTTAAAGTACATAAAGTAACTAAAATTTTGCAACTCTGTGGAATTATGGTTATTTAATGAATATCTCTGACCATACATTATAATGTGCTTTATATAGGTTGCCCTATCTCTTAAGGGCTACAATTAATTTTTAAGCATTTTATTGAAGGGTGTCATATGTATACAATTGTGTACAAAT
Source organism: Carlito syrichta (assembly GCF_000164805.1). Classification (NCBI taxonomy): domain Eukaryota; kingdom Metazoa; phylum Chordata; class Mammalia; order Primates; family Tarsiidae; genus Carlito; species Carlito syrichta. Next base: position 1,260 of record NW_007216453.1, read on the forward strand.
CATAAACATATAACAATTTTACAAAGTTTATGTATTTGTGTTATCAGCTCCCAATTTTAAAAAGAATATTACTGGAATTTCCCCTTAAAACCCTTGTGTAGTGTAGACTACATTTTTATTTACTTTAATGTAATCATTTAAAAAAAAACAGAACACTAAAAAGAGATGATGTTCACCCAGGTAACAAAGTCTAGGAAATTATTTTTGAAAATTTCCCTCTTAAACTGCAATTGGAAACAGTGGATGGATTGATTATGATGTTAAGGAAGTGGTGATCTGTGACAATATTTTACATACCCCACTCTCTTATGACTTTCTGCGAAATTTTGTTACCTTCATCAAATTCTGACAGGGTGAACCATGGGAATGGAATACTCATGGTCACAATATTGGCTAAACAAATTTAAATGGACTCAGATTATTTCTTTAAATATCAAACATCGCTGAACTCAAATTAGGCACATAGGATTTTGGGCATAATCTATTTTTATTGCTTTCTTCACCATCTATCTTGTAGATATGACTTGGGGAAAATCTAAGGGCCATTTCAGAGGCTCAAGTTAAACCTATGCTTATCAATGAATATCTACCATAAGTGTTTTATTTTTCCAGTTTTATAACGTGTCTTGACTCAGTGATCATTTGAAGAAATTATTCTTGACCTGTGCATTCATTTAAATAAAATACTATGCCTTTTATTGTGACAATGTGACAGAAACCTCTGCATGTTGTTTCTCAGTGATACCAAATACCTATTTTATTTTATTTATTTATTTATTTATTTATTT
>NW_007216454.1:0-799 GCF_000164805.1 Carlito syrichta
GTAACAAAGTCTAGGAAATTATTTTTGAAAATTTCCCTCTTAAACTGCAATTGGAAACAGTGGATGGATTGATTATGATGTAAGGAAGTGTGATCTGTGACAATATTTTACATACCCCACTCTCTTATGACTTCTGCGAAATTTTGTTACCTTCATCAAATTCTGACAGGGTGAACCCATGGGAATGGAATACTCATGGTCACAATATTGGCTAAACAAATTTAAATGGACTCAGATTATTTCTTTAAATATCAAACATCTCTGAACTCAAATTAGGCACATAGGATTTTGGGCATAATCTATTTTTATTGCTTTCTTCACCATCTATCTTGTAGATATGACTTGGGGAAAATCTAAGGGCCATTTCAGAGGCTCAAGTTAAACCTATGCTTATCAATGAATATCTACCATAAGTGTTTTATTTTTCCAGTTTTATAACGTGTCTTGACTCAGTGATCATTTGAAGAAATTATTCTTGACCTGTGCATTCATTTAAATAAAATACTATGCCTTTTATTGTGACAATGTGACAGAAACCTCTGCATGTTGTTTCTCAGTGATACCAAATACCTATTTTATTTTATTTATTTATTTATTTATTTATTTATTTTTGAGTTGGAGTCTCACTCTGTTGCCCAGACTGGAGTGCAGTGGCTGCTCCCGGCCACCACAGCCTCCACCTGCTGGGCTCTGGCGATCTTTCTGCCTCAGCCTTCCGAGTAGCCGGAATTACAGGCGCGCTCTACCCCGCCCAGCTGATTTTTTGATTTATTGTAGAGATGAGGTCTCGCTGCCCAGA
>NW_007216455.1:0-837 GCF_000164805.1 Carlito syrichta
TCTTTAAATATCAAACATCGCTGAACTCAAATTAGGCACATAGGATTTTGGGCATAATCTATTTTTATTGCTTTCTTCACCATCTATCTTGTAGATATGACTTGGGGAAAATCTAAGGGCCATTTCAGAGGCTCAAGTTAAACCTATGCTTATCAATGAATATCTACCATAAGTGTTTTATTTTTCCAGTTTTATAACGTGTCTTGACTCAGTGATCATTTGAAGAAATTATTCTTGACCTGTGCATTCATTTAAATAAAATACTATGCCTTTTATTGTGACAATGTGACAGAAACCTCTGCATGTTGTTTCTCAGTGATACCAAATACCTATTTTATTTTATTTATTTATTTATTTATTTATTTTTGAGTTGGAGTCTCACTCTGTTGCCCAGACTGGAGTGCAGTGGCTGCTCCCGGCCACCACAGCCTCCACCTGCTGGGCTCTGGCGATCTTTCTGCCTCAGCCTTCCGAGTAGCCGGAATTACAGGCGCGCTCTACCACGCCCAGCTGATTTTTTGATTTATTGTAGAGATGAGGTCTCGCTGCCCAGGCAGGTCTCGAACCCGCGGGCTCAGGCAATCCACTCACCTCAGCCTCCCAAAGGCGCGGGATTACAGGCTGAGCCACCGAGCCCGGCTTACCAAATACCTATTTTAAAATGCTTTAATTAATGGAGCATTTCAGAGTCATCTAGATATTTAATGCTGTATAGACAGTCTTACACACACCTATTCTCCTCTCTTTCCTTTTTACCATTGCCAAGTGAGAAGGAATTATATGACTGTTTATATACCTGTTGATGGTTTTATTTTTAGAGATGGAGTCTCGCTGTGT
>NW_007216456.1:0-833 GCF_000164805.1 Carlito syrichta
GGATGCTGCATGCTGAGTACACTACACAGCAGGATGGGAGTGGCCCCAGGTAGAATGCACTGCATAGGGTTCTACGCCCTGATCACTCTACATAGGAGGACTGTCCTCAGGTGGAACACACTGTAGAGGGTTCTGTACCCTGATCATTCTACATGGCAGGATGGGGCTGTCCCCAGGTGGAATACACTGTGTAGGGTTCTACACCCTGATCACTCTACATGGAAGGATGGGCTTGTCCCCATGAGGAGCACACTATGTCGGGTTCTGACCATCAGTCACTCTACACAGGAGGATGGGGCTGTCCCCAGGTGGAATGCGTTGTGTAGGGCTCGAGTCTGTGGTCACTCTACATGGGAGGAAAGGGTTGTCCCCAGATGGAACATGCTGTGTAGGGTTCTGCTCATTGGTCACCCTACATGGGAGGATGGGGCTGTCCCCAGGTGGAATGCATGTGGAGGGTTCTGGGCCATTGATCACTCCACACTGGAGGATGGGGCTGCCCCCAAGTCTTATTCATACTCCCCCATTACTGTGATCTCTCAGAAATGACTTTTTTGGAACAGAAATACATCCCTTGTGGTCTCTTGTCCTTCCACTATTTTAATTATGTGAATTCCTTCCCATCTGCCAAGACTCTACTATAGTTACAAAGAAGAATAAAAATATGATTCATTTTTTTTCATAGCCCAGACCGAGGGTGGCATGCACATGCCCACCAGACCATCGTACCTAGGACCCACACAAGGACCCCACCTCTGGCTCCAGATAACCACGTGCTATGGTACGGCTGGCAGTGGCTCTGGCGTCTGTGTCTTAAAGCACAGAGGCGGCCG
>NW_007216457.1:0-1844 GCF_000164805.1 Carlito syrichta
TTATTGTAGAGATGAGGTCTCGCTGCCCAGGCGGGTCGTGAACCCTCGGGCTCAGGCAATCCACTCACCTCAGCCTCCCAAAGGCGTGGGATTACAGGCTGAGTCACCGAGCCCGGCTGTTATTTATTTTTTAAGTTTTTTCTTTTTCTTTTTTTGCAGCTGCAATGAATTTTAACCAAGGCCCTTATGAGTGACAGTATGTGCTGTGCTTCCCATAGCTTAACAAATCTGTTGTATAGGATACTGCTATGGTTTGAAGATGTCCTTTAAAATTTATGTTGGAATTGAATAGCCTTTTGAATGGTATTAAGAGGTGGGGCCTTTAAGAGGTAATTAGGTCATGAGGGCTCTGCCTTCACAAATGGATTAAGGCTGTTATCAGGAGTGAGTTAGTTATCTCTGGAGTTTGGCTTCCTGCTTTGTATGCCTTCATCCTCTCCCCTCCTCTCTCACCATGTAATGACTTTTATCATATCATAGTGCAGCAAGAAGGCCCTCACCAGATGCACCTCCTTGATCTTGGTCTTCCTGGCCTTTAGAACCATGAGCCAAATAAACTTCTATTGTTTATAAATTACTCATTCAATGGTGTTCTGTTATAGCAACACAAAACAGGTTAAGACAGGTATGGAAAAATTTGGATGAATTAGCTGTCCCTATGCCAAGTCTGCACTATGAGGTACACATTCTCTATACTAACTCCAGTCATTTCTGTAAGCAACATGTGAGATTTGTGAAGTAAACATCAGCAAGAAGATGCAGACTCACCCATAACCGTGGCCTCTACAGTTTTTATGCTCTCTTGCTGACGTACACTTGGCCTCTACCAATTTGCCAATCACTCTAGCTTAACTCTTCTTAACAGTGTCTAGCTGTATCTACAGGGAGACCTTTGCTATAATCTCATTTCTTTTTGTAAGAATCTGATCCGCCTTAGATTCTGGGCCACTTTGTAGCACTGCTGTCTCGGCTTTCTGTAGCGTTCAAGAAAAATTGAGAATTTGCTGTTTGTCTGGCTTTTGCTGCTATTGTCAAGTGGGAGAAAACACTTTCTAACTCCCTGAGTAGAAATTAGAGGTACTTTTTTTGTTCAAACCATTGCAACTTTGAAACTGCTTTGATATTACTTGCCAAACACCAGTAGTCATGGTTTGTTGCTGCTCAAACATGGCTCTCAGTAAGAATAGGATGGCAATGATTTTTCCAGGACAATGCTGAGAAGAAATAAAAACAAAACTTCGAAGTTTTTCTTTAATCTCTAATCCCATGCCTGTATCTTGTCTTTTATATTCTAGGATGCTGCCAACTTCTCATCACAGTTTACCACAGCCTTAGATATGTCAAGGATTTTCTCTGCTTTTGTGATAGTTCTTTTGATATAGGCTATTGTCTCTTTTACACACCTAAAGGTTTATTACACAAAGTGAGCTAAGCGAATCAGTAGCATCTATATTAAATGAAAGCTTATTGATCTGAAGAAAAAAGAAAGCTTATTGAAAATAAAAATTTTCAGGCTTCACCCAATACCTACTGAAACAAAAACACGTTAACAAATTCTCCAGATTTGTATTCACATTGCTATCTGTGAAGTGTTGGTGTACAACTGTTTTTTGGAGACAGAACAAGCAGTCTAATGTAGTCATCATCTGTCAGGAATCAGAAAATTCAAGTGATGCTCCAACAAATTTTTTAAAACTTTTAATTTGAAAGTTATACTTTTATCCATTTTTACATTATATCACATGCAATATTTACATATATTAAAATAGTAATAAAAAGACTTGTCCCAGCCGGGCTCGGTGGCTCAGCCTGTAATCCCGCGCCTTTGGGAGGCCGAGGTGAGT
>NW_007216458.1:0-1816 GCF_000164805.1 Carlito syrichta
CACTCACCTCAGCCTCCCAAAGGCGTGGGATTACAGGCTGAGTCACCGAGCCCGGCTGTTATTTATTTTTTAAGTTTTTTCTTTTTCTTTTTTTGCAGCTGCAATGAATTTTAACCAAGGCCCTTATGAGTGACAGTATGTGCTGTGCTTCCCATAGCTTAACAAATCTGTTGTATAGGATACTGCTATGGTTTGAAGATGTCCTTTAAAATTTATGTTGGAATTGAATAGCCTTTTGAATGGTATTAAGAGGTGGGGCCTTTAAGAGGTAATTAGGTCATGAGGGCTCTGCCTTCACAAATGGATTAAGGCTGTTATCAGGAGTGAGTTAGTTATCTCTGGAGTTTGGCTTCCTGCTTTGTATGCCTTCATCCTCTCCCCTCCTCTCTCACCATGTAATGACTTTTATCATATCATAGTGCAGCAAGAAGGCCCTCACCAGATGCACCTCCTTGATCTTGGTCTTCCTGGCCTTTAGAACCATGAGCCAAATAAACTTCTATTGTTTATAAATTACTCATTCAATGGTGTTCTGTTATAGCAACACAAAACAGGTTAAGACAGGTATGGAAAAATTTGGATGAATTAGCTGTCCCTATGCCAAGTCTGCACTATGAGGTACACATTCTCTATACTAACTCCAGTCATTTCTGTAAGCAACATGTGAGATTTGTGAAGTAAACATCAGCAAGAAGATGCAGACTCACCCATAACCGTGGCCTCTACAGTTTTTATGCTCTCTTGCTGACGTACACTTGGCCTCTACCAATTTGCCAATCACTCTAGCTTAACTCTTCTTAACAGTGTCTAGCTGTATCTACAGGGAGACCTTTGCTATAATCTCATTTCTTTTTGTAAGAATCTGATCCGCCTTAGATTCTGGGCCACTTTGTAGCACTGCTGTCTCGGCTTTCTGTAGCGTTCAAGAAAAATTGAGAATTTGCTGTTTGTCTGGCTTTTGCTGCTATTGTCAAGTGGGAGAAAACACTTTCTAACTCCCTGAGTAGAAATTAGAGGTACTTTTTTTGTTCAAACCATTGCAACTTTGAAACTGCTTTGATATTACTTGCCAAACACCAGTAGTCATGGTTTGTTGCTGCTCAAACATGGCTCTCAGTAAGAATAGGATGGCAATGATTTTTCCAGGACAATGCTGAGAAGAAATAAAAACAAAACTTCGAAGTTTTTCTTTAATCTCTAATCCCATGCCTGTATCTTGTCTTTTATATTCTAGGATGCTGCCAACTTCTCATCACAGTTTACCACAGCCTTAGATATGTCAAGGATTTTCTCTGCTTTTGTGATAGTTCTTTTGATATAGGCTATTGTCTCTTTTACACACCTAAAGGTTTATTACACAAAGTGAGCTAAGCGAATCAGTAGCATCTATATTAAATGAAAGCTTATTGATCTGAAGAAAAAAGAAAGCTTATTGAAAATAAAAATTTTCAGGCTTCACCCAATACCTACTGAAACAAAAACACGTTAACAAATTCTCCAGATTTGTATTCACATTGCTATCTGTGAAGTGTTGGTGTACAACTGTTTTTTGGAGACAGAACAAGCAGTCTAATGTAGTCATCATCTGTCAGGAATCAGAAAATTCAAGTGATGCTCCAACAAATTTTTTAAAACTTTTAATTTGAAAGTTATACTTTTATCCATTTTTACATTATATCACATGCAATATTTACATATATTAAAATAGTAATAAAAAGACTTGTCCCAGCCGGGCTCGGTGGCTCAGCCTGTAATCCCGCGCCTTTGGGAGGCCGAGGTGAGTGGATTGCCTGTGCCCGCGGGTTCGAGACCCGCC
>NW_007216459.1:0-510 GCF_000164805.1 Carlito syrichta
AAAGTTATACTTTTATCCATTTTTACATTATATCACATGCAATATTTACATATATTAAAATAGTAATAAAAAGACTGGTCCCAGCCGGGCTCGGTGGTTCAGCCGGTAATCCCGCGCCTTTGGGAGGCCGAGGTGAGTGGATTGCCTGTGCCCGCGGGTTCGAGACCCGCCTGGGCAGCGAGACCTCATCTCTACGATAAATCAAAAGATCAGCCGGGCGTGGTAGCGCATGCCTGTAATTCTGGCTCCTTGGAAGGCTGAGGCGGAAGGATCGCCGGAGCCCAGCAGGTCGAGGCTGCGCCACTGCACTCCAGTCTGGGCGACCGAGTGAGACTCCGACTCAAAAAAAAAAAAAAAAAAAAAAAAAAAGACTTGTCCTAAATATATTATGAATTAGAGAACTGGCTGCTAAACATAAAATTGAATCACTTAATGCATTGAAAGAATAAGTGCACTCACTTATTTTTATGAATATCATAATGGCTATATAAATTCTAAATTAGTGACTAT
>NW_007216460.1:0-735 GCF_000164805.1 Carlito syrichta
CACATAATGCCGCAAGGTTAACTAAGGCAGTTGTTAATGACCATATATTACAAGGAGAAGACTGAGAGATAATATGGTGGCCTACATTCTGAAGGCCACAAAGTCTCTAGAGAAAGTAAAACCATTCTCCAAGTTAGACTGTCACCAAGTAAGACAGGCTGTCATCGGGGCGTGTTCTAGCCCTCCTCTCAGATTTTCTTCCTTGAAGAGAGCCCCAAAGTTGCCTCCTTGGAATGAGACTTGCTGTCCTTGTCTTCCCAGGCTGCGGTGGCATTGTGAAGCCAGCCCAGCCCAGTGGCCCTGAGGGAGTGCCCCACTATGCAGAGGCTGACATCGTGAACCTCCAGGGAGTGACAGGAGGCAACACATACTCAGTGCCTGCTGTCACCATGGACCTTCTCTCTGGGAAAGACGTGGCTGTGGAAGAGTTCCCCAGGAAACTCTTAACTTTCAAGGAGAAGCTGGGAGAAGGCCAGTTTGGGGAGGTGAGTTAACTCTTTGAGTGGGATCTCTAGTCCTCAGTAGCTCAAAGGGAGTAGTTGAATAAAAGTAGTCAGTGGAACAAAGTGTCTCTTCTGGAAGTGGATTCACAACTGAATATCTTTTACTTATCTCTCCTTGCATTGTTCTCTGGAAGACTAGTTTTGGGGTCAACCTCTTCTTTGTCAAATAGCTGTGGAGTTCCTGGGGCTTCTGATTTCTACAGGAATTTTTAAGGCAGGCAAGACAGATATC
>NW_007216461.1:0-737 GCF_000164805.1 Carlito syrichta
GAGAAGCTGGGAGAAGGCCAGTTTGGGGAGGTGAGTTAACTCTTTGAGTGGGATCTCTAGTCCTCAGTAGCTCAAAGGGAGTAGTTGAATAAAAGTAGTCAGTGGAACAAAGTGTCTCTTCTGGAAGTGGATTCACAACTGAATATCTTTTACTTATCTCTCCTTGCATTGTTCTCTGGAAGACTAGTTTTGGGGTCAACCTCTTCTTTGTCAAATAGCTGTGGAGTTCCTGGGGCTTCTGATTTCTACAGGAATTTTTAAGGCAGGCAAGACAGATATCCTCAAAAGTATTTAGTATTTCCAAAAAATTGTTATAATAGGTTATAGAGGGTGGGGACCACAAGATGCGATCATCTTTTATGAACTATCCAGAAACACCCTGCTGCCTGATAGACACTTTATTTTGTTTTTTCCTTTTAATGGGAGTTACATGTAAAATGGTTAAAAACAACCTCGCCCCTGCATTTGGTCCCAGAATCACCCACTAGGGAATGAATCACCAACTAAGATAAGGAGGAGTACTCTTCTCAATTGCCCTCAGAGTGATGCATGTAATATTAAACTTTTTACTCTTGCATCAGTCTCATGAACTTTCTGAGAACTCAAAGCAATATTTTGAGTTGTAACAGAAACTCCTCAACCCTGCCATCTAATCTCCAAGTAGAATACTTGGTTTCATAAGAATGTGCTATTGGTTTTCAGTGTGTGTCTAATTGTCTCTCCTTGGGTAAGTCTGT
>NW_007216462.1:0-752 GCF_000164805.1 Carlito syrichta
ATGATCTCGTAACTAATGAATCAGAGTTCAAGCACATATACTGAATGACATTTTATAGTGAGCTATAATGTAACAAAATACTATGCTATTGATTCATTCATTCACTTCTGCAATGTTCCAATCAATGTATATTTCTTTTATAAGGAATATAAAAGCAATGTATCACATTAGCTGGGTACTTTACCACTGCTTTTAATTGTATCCATTATTTGAATCAAAGATATGTTGCACATATCTTCTTATCGGTCTTTTGATTATTTTGCCTGAGTTGTAAGAGTTAGTTTATCTCCAGGAAATGCCCAGCAAGAGTACTGAGACATCTTCAGGAGAAATGATGATGCTGAGACTAGATGACTTTTGTCTAGGTTCATCTCTGTGAAGTGGAGGGAATGGAAAAATTCAAAGACAAAGATTTTGCCCTAGATGTCAGTGCCAACCAGCCTGTCCTGGTGGCTGTGAAAATGCTCCGAGCAGATGCGAACAAGAATGCCAGGTCTGTGGTCTGCATTTTCAATTTTCCTTTATGTATTTCATCTTTAAGACCAAGAAATACTCCTGGATACTTGTGAGCAATTTTTTCTTTTGAGATGGGAAGATCTATGAGCTGTTTCACATTTCTCTGTTATGCTTTTTTTCTGATAGGAGCTGTGGTCCTCCTCCTTTTCTTCAACTCTCTCAAACACAAATGTACATTTTTCATAGTATTTGCTGTGTATTTACTCCCTAACCTCCCTTGCATAGCACTGTGCTTC
>NW_007216463.1:0-608 GCF_000164805.1 Carlito syrichta
ATAAGCAACTTAACTTTTTTTTTTTTGAGTTGGAGTGTCACTCCTTCGCCCAGGCTGGAGTGCAGTGGCACGCTCAAGGCCACCCCAGCATTGACCTGCTGGACTCAGGAGATCCTTCCACCTCAGACTTCCAACTAGTCGGAACTACAGGCACGCTACCACGCCCGGCTAATTTTCTTTTTTTTTTTTTATTGTAGAGCTGGGGTCTCACCAAGCTGCCCAGGCTGTTGTTGAACCCGTGGGCTCAGGCAGTCCTCTCACCTCAGCCTCCCAAAGTGCTGGGATTACAGACTTGAGTCACTGCACCTGGCTGCCACTCAAATCTAAAATGTATTTTTCTACATTTTGACAGTACAATCAAAAATGACATCCATAGCTTTCCGTAAACTTCAAACCTCTGGTAACTTCTTTGACTTCATCTGGCACCACTCTCCATTCTGTTCCATTAAAACACATCTTCTTTGCCGGGTGCGGTGGCTTACACCTGTAATCCCAGCACTTTGGGAGGCAGAGCTGAGAGGATTGCCTGAGCCAAGGGATTCAAGACCTTGTCTCTACAGTAAATCAAAAAATTAGCCAAGCATGGCGGTGTGCATCTGTAGTTCCAG
>NW_007216464.1:0-771 GCF_000164805.1 Carlito syrichta
AATGTAAATACAATCATGTACAACATAACATTTTGGTTAATGACAGACAGCCTATAGGACAGTGATTCCATAAGACTATAATGGATCTAAAAAATTCTTATTGCCTAGTGACATCACAGTCACAATAAGGCCTTCTCTATGCTTAGATATACAGTTACTTACCACTGTGTTACAATTGTCTATAGGATTCAGTACAGTAATATGCTGTACAAGTTTATCACCTAAGAACAATAGTCTAAAACATCTAGCCTAGGTGTATAGTAGGCTTATGATGTTTTACACAACAATGAAATAACCTAAGGATGCATTTCCCCAATTCTATCTCTTTCATTAAGTACTTCAACTGTGTTGCTTTGTTTAGAGGAAAGAGGTCTATTTTAAAAAATAGAATGTCAAAGTGAAGGTTATTTTGCAAACTGTTGAATTATTAAAAGGAATATTAATTTCCTCCTATAAGATACAAAACTGTTAAATGATAAAGAGAGGGCTGAATTGCTTCAAAGTGATGCCTTTATTTCTGTGGCATTCTGTCCTCTAGAAGGGTAAATCCACAATGTCATTTTCTAAGAATGGGGTTTCTACTTACTCGAAAACTGAACGTAAGACAATAAGTTATTTTAAAGGAATAACACTGCAAAGAAAAAAACAAATGTAAAAATGTTTGTGAAAGTCTCGATAACAGCAAAAAGTGAAATGTCCTTTTTCAAAACTGAAGAAATCATCAAGAGAGCAGGGAGACAGCCTACAGACTGGGAAAAAGTATTTGCCAAC
>NW_007216465.1:0-829 GCF_000164805.1 Carlito syrichta
AGGTGTATAGTAGGCTTATGATGTTTTACACAACAATGAAATAACCTAAGGATGCATTTCCCCAATTCTATCTCTTTCATTAAGTACTTCAACTGTGTTGCTTTGTTTAGAGGAAAGAGGTCTATTTTAAAAAATAGAATGTCAAAGTGAAGGTTATTTTGCAAACTGTTGAATTATTAAAAGGAATATTAATTTCCTCCTATAAGATACAAAACTGTTAAATGATAAAGAGAGGGCTGAATTGCTTCAAAGTGATGCCTTTATTTCTGTGGCATTCTGTCCTCTAGAAGGGTAAATCCACAATGTCATTTTCTAAGAATGGGGTTTCTACTTACTCGAAAACTGAACGTAAGACAATAAGTTATTTTAAAGGAATAACACTGCAAAGAAAAAAACAAATGTAAAAATGTTTGTGAAAGTCTCGATAACAGCAAAAAGTGAAATGTCCTTTTTCAAAGCTGAAGAAATCATCAAGAGAGCAGGGAGACAGCCTACAGACTGGGAAAAAGTATTTGCCAACTCCAGGTCTGACAAAGGTTTAACATCTTGGATCTACAAGGAACCCAAATGTGCTGAAAAGAAAAAAACAAACAACCCCATTATAAAATGGGCAAAAGATATGAATAGACACCTCACAGGGGAAGACATCCGAGCAGCCAACAGACATATGAAGAAATGTTCAACCTCACTAATCATCAGGGAGATGCAAATCAAAACCACACTGAGATATCACCTAACTCCAGTCAGAATGGCAATTATCAATAACTCAAAAAATAACAGTTGTTGGAGAGGGTGTGGCAAAAAGGGAACCCTTCTACACTGTTGGTGG
>NW_007216466.1:0-778 GCF_000164805.1 Carlito syrichta
TAGGAGTTGGTCTTCTCATTTGTTGTCTTGCGGGGGTTCTCTGAATCTCTTGTGTTTGAATTTTTGTATCACTGATTAGATGAGGGAAATTTTCTTGAATGATCTCGTGGAAAGTTTGTTCCAATGTGGTCTCTGTTTCTCTTTCTACCTCAGGGAGAGCGATTATTCTTAGGTTAGGCCTCTTGAGGTAGTCACTCATCTCTTGAAGGTTTTGTTCTGTCTTTTTTAGCTTATTTTCTGTGTTTTTAAGAGTTTGGGTTATTTCTATATTTTGGTCCTCAAGCTCTGAGATTCTTTCTTCTGCTTGGGTAATTCTGCTTTCCATGCTTATCAATTTGTTATTTATTTCATTCACAGTATTCTTTATTACTGTTATCTCAGATATCAGCTCCTTCCTAGTTTCTTCTTGTGTCTCCTCAATTCTTTTTAGTCTCTCCATTATTGTTTTGATATCTGCATTTGCATTTTGAGACCCTTCATTCTGGGGACTTTGCATTGTTTGTATTCCAAAGTCAATTTTCTCAGTGTCTGCTCTCCCAGGCGTCTGGGAGAGACCCATACTCTTCTTTTGGTTTTTCTTCATTTCTGTAGATTTTTCTCCCTTTACCCCTTTCCCTCCCCCTCTTCAATTCTGTTTTTGAGGGAAGGTGGGGTTGCTTTTATTTCTCTTCTGCAATGACCTGTTCTTCCTTATGAGGGTCTTCTGGTTTTGTTCACTTTTCCCTCTGTTTTACAGTCTGTCTATTCAGCAGTTTGCAGTCTTGGTCCGTTCAGAGAG
>NW_007216467.1:0-601 GCF_000164805.1 Carlito syrichta
TATTGCTAAATGGACAGAAACTGGAAACATTTCCCCTGAAAACTGGAACATGACAAGGCTTCCCACTCTCACCCCTCTTGTTCAACATTGTGTTGGAAATCCTAGCTAGGGCAATTAGACAAGAAACAAAAATCAGGGGCATTCAAACTGAAAAAGAGGAAGTCAAGTTATCCCTCTTTGTTAATGATATGATCCTATACTTTGAAAATCCAAGAGAATCTGTCAAACTCCTGCTTGCACTGATAAAGGACTTTGACAAAGTCTCTGGGTGCAAAATAAATGTGCAAAAAACAGTTGTATTTCTATACACCAACTACAAGCAGCCAGAGACCCAATTAAAAGCACAGTCCCATTCACAATAGCCACACACACACACACACACAATGAAATACCTTGGCATCGTCCTAACTAGAGAAGTGAAAGATGTTTACAATGAGAACTACAAAACACTGCTCAAAGAAATGCAAGAAGACACAAATGGAAAAATATTCCAAATGCTCATAGATAGGAAGAATCAACATTGTTAAAATGTGCATCCTACCAAAAGGCAATCTACAGATTCAACACAATACCCATTAAGTTACCAACATCATTCTTCTCA
>NW_007216468.1:0-659 GCF_000164805.1 Carlito syrichta
CAGAGATTCCAGAAGTTAAGCCTCAAATTTATCAACCAGCTCATTTTGACAAAACCTCTAACAACAACCACTGGGAGAGGAGAACCTATTCAGTAAATGGTGCTGTGTAAACTGGCTGATCACAAGCAGAAGATTGAAACAGGACCCCTTCGTATCACCATACACAAAAAATTAACTCTAAATGGATCAAAGACCTAAACTTAAAACCTCAAACTATAAGAATCTTAGAAAATGCAGAAGACACCCTTATGAAAATTGGAACTGGCAACAATTGCTATTCAGAATCCTAAATGCCTATACCTTAAGAAATAAGATAGACAAGTGGGACCTCATCAAACTAATGAGCTTCTGCAAAGCAAGAGAAACCATCAAGAGAGCAGGGAGACAGTCCACACACTGGGAAAAAATATTTGCCAACTGTGTATCTGACAAAGGCCTAACATCTAGGATCTACAAGGAACTCAAATGCACCAAAAGGAAAAAAACAAACAGCCCATTAAAAAGTGGGAGAAAGATATGAATAGACACTTCTCAGAAGAAGATATATAGACAGCCAACAGACACATGAAAAAGTACACAGCCTCACTCATCATCAGAGAAATGCAAATCAAAACCACATTGAGATACCACCTAATCCCTGTAAGAATGGCCATCATTAG
>NW_007216469.1:0-795 GCF_000164805.1 Carlito syrichta
CGAGACAGTCCACACACTGGGAAAAAATATTTGCCAACTGTGTATCTGACAAAGGCCTAACATCTAGGATCTACAAGGAACTCAAATGCACCAAAAGGAAAAAAACAAACAGCCCATTAAAAAGTGGGAGAAAGATATGAATAGACACTTCTCAGAAGAAGATATATAGACAGCCAACAGACACATGAAAAAGTACACAGCCTCACTCATCATCAGAGAAATGCAAATCAAAACCACATTGAGATACCACCTAATCCCTGTAAGAATGGCCATCATTAATAAAACAAGCAACAAAAGATGCTAGCGAGGATGCAGAGAAAAAGGAATGCTTCTACACTACTGGTGGGAATGCAAACTAGTGCAACCTCTTTGGAAGATAGTGTGCTGATTTTCAAAAGAACTAGAAATTTACCTTCCATATGACCCAGCATGTCCCCTATTGAGAATATAACTGGAGGAATTCAAGTCATTGTACAAAAAAGATACCTGTACAAGTATGTTTGTTGCAGTTCTATTCACAACAGCAAAAACATGGAACCAAACATGCTGCCCATTGAAGCTGGACCAGATAATAAAAAATGTGGTACATATACACAATGGAATATTATGCAGCCATAAAGAAGGACAAACATATGAGTTTCGCAGCAACTTGGATGAATTTAGAGTCTTAGTGATCTATCACAGAATTGAAGAACAGAGTACCATATGTTCTTACTCTTAAGTGGACCCTGAACAATTATAATACTATAAGAAAGGGACTGGCAGTAGTGGGAAACTGTCAGGGGAGGAAGGGGG
>NW_007216470.1:0-1213 GCF_000164805.1 Carlito syrichta
TAAAGATAAAATGACAGATATCTTTGCAAAACCATATGCTTTATTTGTTACTATTTGAGAGAGTATAATCAATGCTACCAATTATTAAGATATAAAGTCAATCCATTTGATTAACCATGGTTTTATTTCCATATTAGTCTATAATGTGGTACATTGCCCAAGAAGACTACAAAGCTTTCTAAATTGTTTTAGAAGATCTACTTTGAGTTTTTCATCATCCTGCCAGAATTTGATGTGACTTGTTCAACTCTCATTAGGTAGTGGCTACAACAAATAACTCTGACTTCCCAAAATAAATATTATTTCCTATTCATGTCACAAGTCAGTGGACCTGGGTCTGCAGCTATGGTTCTGCACCAGGATAAAAACTGAGTTCAGGTCTTCTTCATTCTAGGGGTTCAGGTTAAAGTAGCAGTCCTTTTGTGTGACATGCTTATTCTTGTGTCAGAGGAAAAGATCAAAAAAGTTGGATAGAAAACTGCAGATGCCACATAAGTCTTTTTTTAATGCAAGACAATTGAGTATCACATGGCCCAGCATGAGAAAGCAAGATAGAGACAGAGTTAAAGTTGGAGATGGAGATGGAGATGGAGAGACAGAGAGAGAGAGAGGGAGAGAGAGAGAGAGAGAGAGAGACTTATATTCTTCCCATAAATGATCATGGGCAGAGATCTATAATGACTTTTCATCAGAGGAAAAAATGATGAAACAGTGCTAAGTATGCTTCATGGAAACTGAGATTTCAAAAATTCACTTCCTATACACAGAATCTCAATGAAACATAAAACAAGTGCATATTTCTTCAGGAAAGTAGTAAAACTATTTGAAAATATTTCCTAAATGAAGATTAAAAGTAAAAACTTAATCTCTCTATGTTGCATGAAAGTGTATCTGACAGAAGAATAAATCCATAAGTTTCCAAGATTTCTTAATGGAAAACAGAAAAAGAGCATTAAGTACACATGAAGATGAAACCAGGGGGTATCACCAGTTCATCTGGTCTTTCCAATAAGAATTTTTTCTTTATAAATAGAGGAAAGTGTTTTTTAAAAGAAGATGAAACCAATCAAACATAAAGTCATATTCAAACTCACTCGGAAGGGCTAATCTCCCAGGAAGGAGAGTGGATTGATGAACTTGGAAGATGAATCAAACAGCATCCAAAGCTAAGAACCAACCCTGAGATTTAACAATCAATGAATCACTGAATACC
>NW_007216471.1:0-1142 GCF_000164805.1 Carlito syrichta
GACTTGTTCAACTCTCATTAGGTAGTGGCTACAACAAATAACTCTGACTTCCCAAAATAAATATTATTTCCTATTCATGTCACAAGTCAGTGGACCTGGGTCTGCAGCTATGGTTCTGCACCAGGATAAAAACTGAGTTCAGGTCTTCTTCATTCTAGGGGTTCAGGTTAAAGTAGCAGTCCTTTTGTGTGACATGCTTATTCTTGTGTCAGAGGAAAAGATCAAAAAAGTTGGATAGAAAACTGCAGATGCCACATAAGTCTTTTTTTAATGCAAGACAATTGAGTATCACATGGCCCAGCATGAGAAAGCAAGATAGAGACAGAGTTAAAGTTGGAGATGGAGATGGAGATGGAGAGACAGAGAGAGAGAGAGGGAGAGAGAGAGAGAGAGAGAGAGACTTATATTCTTCCCATAAATGATCATGGGCAGAGATCTATAATGACTTTTCATCAGAGGAAAAAATGATGAAACAGTGCTAAGTATGCTTCATGGAAACTGAGATTTCAAAAATTCACTTCCTATACACAGAATCTCAATGAAACATAAAACAAGTGCATATTTCTTCAGGAAAGTAGTAAAACTATTTGAAAATATTTCCTAAATGAAGATTAAAAGTAAAAACTTAATCTCTCTATGTTGCATGAAAGTGTATCTGACAGAAGAATAAATCCATAAGTTTCCAAGATTTCTTAATGGAAAACAGAAAAAGAGCATTAAGTACACATGAAGATGAAACCAGGGGGTATCACCAGTTCATCTGGTCTTTCCAATAAGAATTTTTTCTTTATAAATAGAGGAAAGTGTTTTTTAAAAGAAGATGAAACCAATCAAACATAAAGTCATATTCAAACTCACTCGGAAGGGCTAATCTCCCAGGAAGGAGAGTGGATTGATGAACTTGGAAGATGAATCAAACAGCATCCAAAGCTAAGAACCAACCCTGAGATTTAACAATCAATGAATCACTGAATACCCGATCAGCCTGTTAGTTTAAAACATCTTGCTTTAAAAGCAAGAAGATAGCAGTCAATCATATTATGAAATTGCTATAGTGATAAATGATGAGTGAGTTGAAGCCAGCTAGAAATTTTCTATAATGTTGCTTTTGGCTATAAAATGTAGGGAGTCTAAGGAAGCAA
>NW_007216472.1:0-771 GCF_000164805.1 Carlito syrichta
CAAGATTGATGGAACCCTAGCCAAAATGACCAAGAAAAAGAGAGAAAAAGCATAAATAAACACAATCAGAAATGCAAAAGATCAAATCACAACTCATCCTGAATAAATACAAAAAATTATCAGGGATTACTATGCACACCAGTATGGAAGAAAATTTGATGGCCTAAATGAAATCGAGGACTTTCACACAAGCTCCCAAGGTTGAAACAAGAAAAAAATGGAGACGCTAAATAGACCAATAACAACCCAGGAAATTGACTCCATCATAAGAAAACTGTCTACAAAAACAAACAGTGGACTAGAAAGCATGACTTTCCAGTAGAATTCCACAAAACCTACAAGGAGGAGCTGACACCAATCCTATTGAAAGTATTCCAGGCAATTGAGAAAGATGAAATGCTCCTCAAATCATTTTACAAAGCTAACATTACACTGATACCCAAACTGGGTAAAGATTCAACAAAATGAGAGAACTACAGGCCAATATCCCTAATGAACATAGAAGCAAAAATTCTCAGCAAGATTCTAGCAAAATGGATGCAACAACACATCTCAAAAATCATCTACCATGACCAAGGAAGCCCAGGATGCAGGGCTGGTTCAACAGCCAAGAGACCATAAATGTAATTAAATACATCAACAGATGTAAAAACAAGAACCACATGAGTATATCACTAGATGTAGAAAAGTATGTGATAACATCCAGCATCCCTTCTTGATAAAAACCATCCAACACCTAGGCAAAGAAGGAACATACCTCATCTTTGATAA
>NW_007216473.1:0-610 GCF_000164805.1 Carlito syrichta
AGGTTGAACAAGAAAAAAATGGAGACGCTAAATAGACCAATAACAACCCAGGAAATTGACTCCATCATAAGAAAACTGTCTACAAAAACAAACAGTGGACTAGAAAGCATGACTTTCCAGTAGAATTCCACAAAACCTACAAGGAGGAGCTGACACCAATCCTATTGAAAGTATTCCAGGCAATTGAGAAAGATGAAATGCTCCTCAAATCATTTTACAAAGCTAACATTACACTGATACCCAAACTGGGTAAAGATTCAACAAAATAAGAGAACTACAGGCCAATATCCCTAATGAACATAGAAGCAAAAATTCTCAGCAAGATTCTAGCAAAATGGATGCAACAACACATCTCAAAAATCATCTACCATGACCAAGGAAGCCCAGGATGCAGGGCTGGTTCAACAGCCAAGAGACCATAAATGTAATTAAATACATCAACAGATGTAAAAACAAGAACCACATGAGTATATCACTAGATGTAGAAACAGTATGTGATAACATCCAGCATCCCTTCTTGATAAAAACCATCCAACACCTAGGCAAAGAAGGAACATACCTCATCTTTGATAAATCCATAGAATATTGCTTTATGGACAGAAACTGGAAA
>NW_007216474.1:0-867 GCF_000164805.1 Carlito syrichta
AGTATGTGATAACATCCAGCATCCCTTCTTGATAAAAACCATCCAACACCTAGGCAAAGAAGGAACATACCTCATCTTTGATAAATCCATAGAATATTGCTTTATGGACAGAAACTGGAAACTGGAAACATTTCCCCTATAAGGCTACAATAATCAAAACACCTGGTGGTGGTACTAGATCAGGCATATGGACCAATGGAACAGGATAGAGATTCTGGAAGCAAAACTTCAATTTCTCAACCAACTCCTCTTTTGCAAAACCTCCAACAACAACCACTAGGGAAAGGAGAGCCTATTCAGTAAATGGTGGTGGAAAAACTGGCTGACCACATGTAGAAGATTGAAACAGGACCCCTACTTATCACCATACAACAAGATCAGTTCTAAATGGATTAAAGACCTAAACATAAAACCTCAAACTATAGTAACTTTAGAAAATGCAGGAGACACCCATAAGGAAATTGGAACTGGCAACCAATTCCTGATCAAACTCCAAGTGCCCATGCCATAAGAGATAAGATAGACAAGTGAGACATTATCAAACTGAAAAGCTTTTTTTTTTTTTTCCTTTTGCAAAGCAAAAGAAACCATCAAGAGAATGGGGCCACAGCTTACAGAATAGGAATAAATATTTGGCAACTGTATATCTGACAAAGACCTAAAATCCAGGATCTACAAGGTATTCAAATGTGCCAAAGGGGGGGAAAAACCCTTTTAAAAGTGGGCAAAAGACATGAATAAACATTTCTCAAATCAAGATATATGGGCTGCCAACAGATATATGAAAAAATGCCACACCTCACTCATCATCAGAGAAGTGCAAATCAAACCCACATTGGGATACCATCTACTTTGCAGGAACAATGA
>NW_007216475.1:0-690 GCF_000164805.1 Carlito syrichta
CAAAAAAACAAACAGTCCAATTATAAAGTGGGCAAAAGATATGAATAGACACTTCTCACAAGACATATAACTAGCCAACAGATACATGAAAAAATGCTCAGCCTCACTAGTCATCAACAAATGCAAATTAAAACCACATCAGGATACCACCTAACTTCAGTCAGGATGGCCATCATAAGTAACTCAAAAAAACCAAAAAAAAAAAAAAACAAACAAGCACAAAAAACAGATGCTGGAGAGGATGTAGCAAACAGGGAACACTTCTACATTGTTGGTGGAAGTGTAAACTAGTACAACCTCTGTGGAAAACAGTTTAGCGATTCCTAAAAGTTCTAAAAAATTGATCATCCTTAAGACCTCACAATCCCCCTACTGGGAATATACCCGGAGAAACTCAAACCACTCAATAAAATAGATACCCGCACACTCATGTTTATTGCAGCATCATTCACAGTTGCAAAACACGGAACCAACTGTGTTGCCCATTGAAAGAAAACTGGATTAAACAAATGTGGTACATATACATATTAGAATTTTACTCAGCCATAAAGAAGGACAAAATTATGAGCTTTGAGTCAGCTCGGATGGACTTAGAGTCTAAAACACTAAGTGATCTGTCACTGAATCAAAAAACTGAGTACCACATGCTCTCACTCATGAGCAGTCCCTGACAATTATCATAATACTATA
>NW_007216476.1:0-1375 GCF_000164805.1 Carlito syrichta
AAAAAAAAAAAAAACAAACAAGCACAAAAAACAGATGCTGGAGAGGATGTAGCAAACAGGGAACACTTCTACATTGTTGGTGGAAGTGTAAACTAGTACAACCTCTGTGGAAAACAGTTTAGCGATTCCTAAAAGTTCTAAAAAATTGATCATCCTTAAGACCTCACAATCCCCCTACTGGGAATATACCCGGAGAAACTCAAACCACTCAATAAAATAGATACCCGCACACTCATGTTTATTGCAGCATCATTCACAGTTGCAAAACACGGAACCAACTGTGTTGCCCATTGAAAGAAAACTGGATTAAACAAATGTGGTACATATACATATTAGAATTTTACTCAGCCATAAAGAAGGACAAAATTATGAGCTTTGAGTCAGCTCGGATGGACTTAGAGTCTAAAACACTAAGTGATCTGTCACTGAATCAAAAAACTGAGTACCACATGCTCTCACTCATGAGCAGTCCCTGAACAATTATCATAATACTATAAGACATGGATTGGCAGTAATGGGAAACTGCCAGGGGAGAGGTGGGCAAACCTCATCGATAAGGGTAACTGATCACAAACCTGGTGAAGTGAGGACCAAAGTGAGACCCAAACTTTACCTACACAATGGCCATTTGTATACCTAACCCTGAATTGTATCCCACAACTTTAAAATTAAAAAAAAATTCTTTAAAGAAAATAAAAGAAATAGGGATGTGTCATAGTCACTTTAACAAGGAAGCAGGGTAAAGAGTAAGAAATCCAAGATTCTTGTTCTCTTTGCACAAGCAACTTGTCCTCTGAGTCTTAGTTTAACCACCTCAATCAATTAATGCCCTGTCCTATTCCATTTTACAATTATTGGGAGGATTACATAAGATTATGCTCTTACATTATTCACACACACATACATGTATGTATGTGTCTATATCCATATCTATATGTCTATATACCTATATATATGTCAGTTCCTGAGAAAGTGATATTAATACAAGAATCCTTACAAAATAGGAGGGTTGTAAAAGTTCAGCTAGTCTAATTCATATGAAAATAAGCATCAGCCTTTGAATCACTTAATCATAAATGTTAATTGATGGTTTTGAGGGAGTGTATCAGAGAAAACAAAACAACCAACAGACTTGTGTATTTTCAGAGCAATTACAGTTCTCCAAAAATGTTAATATGTATTACTTCATATGATTACCATAAGAAACATCCCAGAACATGGAAATGCAGTTTTCTTTTCAAGATTCTTATTCCAGTACTTCTATATATATACCCAATAGTGGGATTGCTGAATCATATGGTAGTTTCTGTTTTTAATTTTTTGAGGAAGCTCCAAAATGTTTTCTCCAAGGTTGCACCATTTTACAAGCCTATCA
>NW_007216477.1:0-1540 GCF_000164805.1 Carlito syrichta
ATCATCAGAGAAATGCAAATCAAAACCACATTTAGATACCACCTAACCCCAGTAAGAATGACTATCATTAATAAATCAAACAACAAATGCCAGCAAGGATGCAGAGAAAAGAAAATGTGTTTATACTCTTGGTGGGAATGCAAACTAGTGCAACCTCTTTGGAAAAGAGTGTGGCAGTTTCTAAAAGAATTAGACATTGACCTTCCATATGGCCCAGCAATCCCCCTACTGGGCATGTACTCAGAGGAACTCAAATCTTTCTATAAAAAAGATTCCTTCACATGCATGTTTACTGCAGCACTATTCACAACTGCAAAAACATGGAACCAACCATGCAGCCCATTGAAACTGGACTGGATTTTTTTAAATGTGGTACATGTACAACAATGTAACATTATGCAGCCATAAAGAAGGACAAACATATGGACTTCACACAACTTGGATGAATTTAGAGTCTATCCTACTCAGAGATCTATCACAGAAACAAAGAGCAGAGTAACACTTGTTCTCACTCATAAGCGGGCCTTGAGCATTTACCATACTTTAAGAAAGAGATTGGCAGTAACGAGATACTGCCACGGTGGGGAAGGAGGGATACAACATTAATAAAGGAACCTGATCTCAAGCCAGGCAGAGTGTGGACCAAAGGGAAGCCCAAACTTTACCTGTTCAATGACCAATTATATACCTAATCCTGAATTGTACCCCACATCTTTAAAATAAATAAAAATTAAAAAACATGAAATAGTAATATGTTTCAATTATAGAAGATTCTAAGTAATTTACCTGAAACTGTAAAAGATTCAGGGAGAAAATAAAATTTATATTATTTAATATTTATGTAAACAAAGCAATGAGAGTCTATTATTTGTGGCTTTAGTAAAAGAATACTTTATCTGAGAGGTTATCCTTGTCCAAGAAAGTATCCAGGTCTGTCAAGGTTGCTGAAACTCCAGGTAAAAATGTATGTTCTTGAAGGGATTTATAGGGCAGAGAAAACAGTATAATTTGTAAATGCAACTCTGAACATGATTGAATTCATTAATGAATAAAGAAATGAATGGAGAAGGTACAGTCAATCTTGTTGGTTACATGAAGTATATCTACTGGCTTGTATGTGATGACAGAAGGAAAAACTGTAAAAGGAGTAAAAAGACTTCAACAAAGTTTTTATCAAATAAAAAATTAGAATGATATCCTCACTTTTACTATCTAGCATTTTATCTAGTTTTTCCAAATAGCTACATTCTGAAGCTGTTTCATTTTATTTGGTACTTGACACATAATAAGTGCTAAAGTATTTGGGAATCAACAAGGCTAATTCATTGTCTTAGGCTTTTATCATTGTTGTATTTAGTGTCTTGTGGTATCTTTAAAACAACGAAATACATTCTTATATTTAAGAAGACAGTTTAAAGGAGTTAGCTATAACAACTTTAATTTGTGATTTTTCACTTTAGTAAACAACCTGAATGGCTAATGATAGCACATCAATTACTTAGAATAAGACACACAGTACAAGTACAATATACTTTCTCAT
>NW_007216478.1:0-717 GCF_000164805.1 Carlito syrichta
TCCCCCTTTGTTATTCAGAGCACTTTCACTTGTACTGGAGCTTGTACCTCTCCAATTGCACATATTTTCTCTTTCTTTCATTCTTTTTTTTTCAGTTTACAGTCACAGAGCTGGAAGCCAACGCAAACTGACCTGCTTATTTCGTAAGCTAAGTGAGATCCAGCCTTCCCAGCCCACCCCAGAGCAATATACAGTTGGGGGTCCACGCCCCATCCCTCAAGACTTAACATAGCAGATAAATTAGTGAACTCTTTTATAAAACATTGTACAGGGAAAATTTTTACATAGAGAGAGAGCCAGTGCTGGCATTGGAGTAGGTTTTGCTTCTTGAACACAGGTCACCAGTTCCCGCCCCATAAGGGTAGCTGGTCTTGACCATGCAGGCACCTGCCCACCCCTGTACTTTCTTCCTGGAAGTGGCTCACCCACTGTCCTGACAACCCAGTACCAAAGCTGGTTACCACAAATCATAAAGGTCTAACATCTTCCCTCCCAAGGGAGCTGCTTCCTAGCTGGCACCACCATCTGCTCCTCCCAGCATTTTGAGATTGCCTGAGTGCAGGGGTTCGAGACCAACCTGGGCAACTTGGTGAGAACTCGTCTCCGCAATAAATGAAAAAAAATAGCCAGACGTGGTGGTGTGCACCTATAATTCCAGCTACTTGGAAGGCTGAGATGGAAAGATCGCCTGAGCCCAGCAGGTCGAGGCTGCGGTGG
>NW_007216479.1:0-654 GCF_000164805.1 Carlito syrichta
GCAAACTGACCTGCTTATTTCCTAAGCTAAGTGAGATCCAGCCTTCCCAGCCCACCCCAGAGCAATATACAGTTGGGGGTCCACGCCCCATCCCTCAAGACTTAACATAGCAGATAAATTAGTGAACTCTTTTATAAAACATTGTACAGGGAAAATTTTTACATAGAGAGAGAGCCAGTGCTGGCATTGGAGTAGGTTTTGCTTCTTGAACACAGGTCACCAGTTCCCGCCCCATAAGGGTAGCTGGTCTTGACCATGCAGGCACCTGCCCACCCCTGTACTTTCTTCCTGGAAGTGGCTCACCCACTGTCCTGACAACCCAGTACCAAAGCTGGTTACCACAAATCATAAAGGTCTAACATCTTCCCTCCCAAGGGAGCTGCTTCCTAGCTGGCACCACCATCTGCTCCTCCCAGCATTTTGAGATTGCCTGAGTGCAGGGGTTCGAGACCAACCTGGGCAACTTGGTGAGAACTCGTCTCCGCAATAAATGAAAAAAAATAGCCAGACGTGGTGGTGTGCACCTATAATTCCAGCTACTTGGAAGGCTGAGATGGAAAGATCGCCTGAGCCCAGCAGGTCGAGGCTGCGGTGTCCACGAGCATGCCACTGCACTCTAGCCTGGGCAACAGAGTGAGACTGACTCAAAAAATA
>NW_007216480.1:0-1455 GCF_000164805.1 Carlito syrichta
AGCTACTTGGAAGGCTGAGATGGAAAGATCGCCTGAGCCCAGCAGGTCGAGGCTGCGGTGTCCACGAGCATGCCACTGCACTCTAGCCTGGGCAACAGAGTGAGACTGACTCAAAAAATAAAAAAGTGAAAAGGGATTGAATTCACTGGAAAGCTGGCATAAACCTGGACTGACCAGACAAAGGAAAAATGATCAACTTCCCGACAGGTCTCGCCTGCCTCTGAACTGGTCCACGAGGAACCACTCTTGACTTTCCAAAACACATTCTCCCTTGGCACCAAAGTCCTCTCAGACCTCTGTTTCTATCTCTGCTGCTTCCCTCTCACCAGCCTTCCAGCATCTTGGCTACACATTGTAAGGCCTCTGTAATATGAACGACTTGTAGTATCAGGGTTAGAAATAACACTCTCTCCAAATCCCATACGAGACTCAGCCATATAAGGCCTCTGGTGTCAAGCCTTAGACTTCATGACTCCTTGGGTCTAATTCCCAAAATTGGAGCTGCGTGGATCTGAATAGAAAAGTGAGTCAATCCTCAGTCTCCCATGCTAAACTTGCCGTATCTCTCTCTAAGCCTCCCTTTGGCTAAGAGCCAGGGTCAAAAAGTAATGGACCTTAGTAATCTCACCTCTGCCCTCGACTAGTGCAAAAATGCATCAGTTCTGGTACCTCCTCCACGAGTTGTGAGTGCACATTCCTCCTCCCACCTCAATGTGGCTAGGAACCCCAGGTTTCACCTCTTGGAATAGCAACTGATAGAGGGTAAAGAGATTTGATCTCACCCCCACCCAAATAGGGCTGAGCCTCAGCCCTTTGTGTGAGCCTGACAGACAATCACAGCCATCCCATAGGTTCCAGTTCCAAGTCAGGGCCCCACCCTTGCTTTTAGAACCTGCTCAGGAGGCCACACTTTAAATAAGTCTTGTTGGGTCTTATGGAAGTTCGGCTTTTAAGACCCAGCAAGACTTGTTTAAGGTAGTTTTACAAGCATGGCCCTCTTGAACAGGTTCTAAAAGTAGACTGGACTAAAAAAATGGAATACATATACATGATGGAATATTCACAGCCAAAAAGAAGGGCAAAATTATGAACTTCACGGCAACTTGGATGGATTTAGAGTCTATAATACTCAGTGATGGACCACAGAAACAAAGACCTGAGTATCAAATGTTCTAAATCATAAGCAGATCCTGAAGAATTATCATATATTATAAGAAAGGGATTGGCAGTAGTGGGAAACTGCAGGGTGGGGGCATACTTCATCAATACGGGTACCTGATCTCAAACCAGGTGAAGTGGGGACCAAAGTGAGGCCCGAACTTTATCAGTACAATGACCATTTGTATCCCTACCCTGAATTGTACCCTCCACCTTTAAAATAAAAATAAATAAGTCTTGCTAAGGCAGATAGTATCAGATAGTGGAAACTCAGTGCCTATGCCTTTAAAGGTTCCT
>NW_007216481.1:0-521 GCF_000164805.1 Carlito syrichta
GGGAATGAGAGATACAAGAATAAAGGAGACCTGGACTCTGCATTTTTTGGAAAGAACCAAGCTCATGTCATCGTGACTGGCATTAAAAACAGATTTTTCAGGGTTAAACTTCCTTTCTGTTATAATTTCATCATTGTGATGCTGTGGCAGAAAGTAAACAACAGGAGTGGTTCAGCCATATCATCGTCCCCATCTATAACACAATTGATTTGAAATTTAAATCAAGGAAATGTATTTACCCTGAGCTAGGCTGAAGGCTTGATATGGTGGGATCAGTAGGATAACTTACTTCGGACCCACTGCCTGCCTAGGGTCCTGCCTGTCTTCCACAGCTGCACTGAGAGGTCGTTTCCTTCATCTCCTTGGGGTCCCTGGCACATCTACTTTCCCAGCATTGTGACTTTCTACCATGGCTGTCCTCAGCACTTGGTGTTTGGGAGCTGAAAATAGGTTTTAAACTTTAACCTAAACATCTCAACCTTTTGCCTCTCACTTCCCCCATCACTGTAAAAACTAATCAT
>NW_007216482.1:0-1474 GCF_000164805.1 Carlito syrichta
TCTAGTTATGTTCCTCAGAAGAGATCCTGCTCACATTTCCCTCCTTAAACAGCCCAGCTGTGGCTCCTCGCATTCTAGGGCCTGAGTGGAACAATGTTTAGTAATATAGAAAACAAACACTAAAATGCGAACAAAGAAAATACTACTAATTGACCAAAGAAAAAAGATAGCACACAAACAAAACCCTCTCCCAGGTCAGAGACACCATGTGAATACTGTTATAAAGGCAAATGTGTGGCCCTTTCCCAAACTTGACACCATCTTTCTGTCATGGTGCGAGTCTGACAAAGTTCTTTTACCTGGGCTTTTTCCGAGCTGTCCTCCTGGTAGCACTTGGGACACTCCCAGCAATTTGGCAATTCCTCGTTAAGCAGCCCCTCTCCATCCATCTACAGGCAGATACAGATGTTAGGAAAAGCCGCCCTCAGGTCTCCCTTATCAAACAATAACTAGTCAGGAAGAGTTATCCATATCTAAACACACTGGTCCACATAAGGGTAGAAAAACTGAGAGCTCTTCGCCCCAGATGGCACTAATACCCACTCCTAGCTAATGGGAAACCAGCCACCTTCACTCTTGTTTACTTGGGTCAAAGTAAGGCTACACGAGAGGACTTCCAAGAGTCTGGGTCAATTTGTGGCCTCTTCTCCCGACACATATGCTCTTCTGAGGGTCTCACGCCAATGGCACAGGACCTGATCTTCACAGTGGGGCATAGTTCTGATAGCTTGGATTTAGAGACTAATATCTAGTCTCTACGACTCCGTGTTTGCAATTGTAAAATGAAGATCCACCAATCCAGTTGCCAGGCATACAACTCACCTTGCAGGGTTGTGGTGAGGAGTGAGGATTAATTTAATTACCGATTGTGTAAGGTGTTTAGAAAAGTACCCAACATACAGTAAGTGCTTTGTATTAACCATTATCGCCACCATGGAGTTAATACCCTATTTTATCAATTCTAAAATGTATGTTTTTCACATTTTAACCTTTCTGAAATCGGACTGCTTCTCACAATTGACAGTGTTTTATAATCACAGTCAAGTGACAGTCATGATACAGCTGACACTTCCTGAGAAGGCCAAGAAAGTACCAGCACCTATGCAAGCCCTTTAGAGTTAAAGAAATATGGTTAGAGTGTACATTATTTAGGTGATGTTACACTAAAGGTCCAGACTTCACCACTATGCAAAATATCCACGCAACAAAACTCCAAGAGTGCCTCCTAAATTTATTAAAAAAAAAGAGGCCGAGCCAACTTCACAGGGATCTTTTAAAAACTAAACAGAGTTGGGCTCAGTGGCTCAGCCTATAATCTCCGCCCCTTTGGGAGGCTGAGGTGAGTGGATTACCTGAGCCTGCGGGTTTGAGACCCGCCTGGGCAACTTGGCGAGACATCATCTCTACAGTAAATAAAAAAAAATCAGCCGGGTGTGGTAGCGCGCGCCTGTAGTTCCAGTTACTTGGAAGGCTG
>NW_007216483.1:0-715 GCF_000164805.1 Carlito syrichta
ACTCCGTGTTTGCAATTGTAAAATGAAGATCCACCAATCCAGTTGCCAGGCATACAACTCACCTTGCAGGGTTGTGGTGAGGAGTGAGGATTAATTTAATTACCGATTGTGTAAGGTGTTTAGAAAAGTACCCAACATACAGTAAGTGCTTTGTATTAACCATTATCGCCACCATGGAGTTAATACCCTATTTTATCAATTCTAAAATGTATGTTTTTCACATTTTAACCTTTCTGAAATCGGACTGCTTCTCACAATTGACAGTGTTTTATAATCACAGTCAAGTGACAGTCATGATACAGCTGACACTTCCTGAGAAGGCCAAGAAAGTACCAGCACCTATGCAAGCCCTTTAGAGTTAAAGAAATATGGTTAGAGTGTACATTATTTAGGTGATGTTACACTAAAGGTCCAGACTTCACCACTATGCAAAATATCCACGCAACAAAACTCCAAGAGTGCCTCCTAAATTTATTAAAAAAAAAGAGGCCGAGCCAACTTCACAGGGATCTTTTAAAAACTAAACAGAGTTGGGCTCAGTGGCTCAGCCTATAATCTCCGCCCCTTTGGGAGGCTGAGGTGAGTGGATTACCTGAGCCTGCGGGTTTGAGACCCGCCTGGGCAACTTGGCGAGACATCATCTCTACAGTAAATAAAAAAAAATCAGCCGGGTGTGGTAGCGCGCGCCTGTAGTTCCAGTTACTTGGAAGGCTGA
>NW_007216484.1:0-828 GCF_000164805.1 Carlito syrichta
GCGCTAGCCATGTGGCTATTTAAACTTAAATTAATTTAAAGCATACAAAATTTTAAAATCCAGTTCTTAGGCTGTACTAGCCACATTTCAAGTGCTCAGTTCCTACCATTTTCTAGGTTTACAACTATTAGTAAGTTGATTACCCCATATTGTAATACTCTGTTCAGTTTCAACTCTGACATATGGACTAAGAAATATTCACTTCTGTACTTCAGTACGAAGTAGGGTCTGGTACACAATAGGCACATAATAAATGTAAATATAAATGGATAAGTGATTAGATGAATGAATGAATGAATGAATCTTCTGGTCTATTCTCACATTTACTTCCTAGAAGATTTGCTGTCAGACAGAATCACTATATCATTCATACCAAATTAATCCTATCATAATGATAATTATATTAAAAAAGATCAAAATAAGACTCAGACCTTGTTTTTAATGATGATAACAAAATAAAAATCATAATAAAAAATCAATAATCCTCCCATGAGAATTCTACATTTTTGGCTCCCAACGACACTGTTCTCTAATAGTGCCCCAAAATTTTGGTTAAAAATCTTTTTTTGGTTTTTCATCTATCTTTCTGTATAATTTCAGCTAGCTTTGGCTGGACTTGGAGGCTCAGCCTGTAATCCCAGCACTTTGGAAGGCCAAGCCAATGGGATTGCCTGAGCCCGTGGGTTCGAGACCAGCCCGGGCAACTTGGCGAGGCCGCGTCTCTTCAATAAATCAACAATTAGCCGGGCATTGTAGTGTGCGCCTGTAGTTCTGGTTACTTGGAAGCTGAGATGGAAGGATTGCTGGAGCCCAGGAGGTCGACACTGG
>NW_007216485.1:0-672 GCF_000164805.1 Carlito syrichta
AAATTTGACCCACAGAGATGGGAGCAGTCCATGAAGTCTCAACTCTCCCATGGATAATGAGATGTTGTGCTATGTTTACACCAGAATGTTGGGAAACAAATTCATATTTATTACTTGTTTCATAATTCTGTGTATCCACCTAAAAGTTCAGACAAAGAGTCAAGTGTTTTGTCTACAAGGTGTCAAATTTGAACTTTTTGGGTACAAAGTGAGCAGAATTTAGCTCTCTGTTTTGGATGTTTGATGTGATGTGATATAGCGAGCAGCTGATGCTGGCCTTGCTGAGAAAAATGGGGCTCCTTTTCCTTCAGAAAACAGATGATAGAGAAGAAGATGGCAGCAGGAACTGGAAACAGATTAAGGACACCTGTACTAGGAAATTTTTCTTTCACACGTGTATCCCAAAAGACCTTGTATTTTTGCATACCTTTGGAATTTTTGTTTGATTCCCCCATTCATGCCAGTTTTTCAGTCCTCATAAATTCTTACTGAGTGAGGCATGATGGTGGGTACTTTAAAAATCATTTTCTAATTTGATCCTTAAAAATGAGGAATATGGCATCCATTATGTCCTCATTTTTAATTGAGCTGGATGGACTTCAGTTACATGAATTACATGAGTCTCCCATCTTCATCAGCTGGTAAGTGACAGAGCTGGCCATATTCAAATCT
>NW_007216486.1:0-2047 GCF_000164805.1 Carlito syrichta
AGAGATTGAATTATTAGTGAAAGCATACATAAAAGAATGGGAGACTAAATTAACTAAAAATATATATTGGCTGTCAGACAATAAAAAGGATCCATTTGAGGCTTGAGTTTATACGTTTAATCTGGAGAAGTGCTTTATTTAGTCATTTTCAGCTGTTACATTGGGGATGTGAAACCAGCACCAAATTTGGTTTAACTCAAATCATGATTTTGCCAGGAAAGTAAGATAGAAACAGAACGAGTTGATGGAGCTTGCTAGAAAGTGACCATGGTGATTATAGTGATTATGGACTCTAGTCTGAGTATGTAGAGAAATAAAGACATAATTTAGGTGCCGGACAGTGAAAATTCTATAAGGGTCACATAATTGCTGGATTGGGAGAACAAAGGTCAGCAAGCTGGAAAGATAGAAGGTGCTTGCCAAAGAGAAGAATAGTGGCAGTTATTGGTAATGACAAAGTCTTGGATGTGGCCATGAAAGCCAGTAGGGAAGGTGAGGTAGTGGAAAAGATTAGTGGAATTATTAAGTTCAAGTAATACAGAGTGCAGGGAACTGGAAAGATCATTTGCATGGATGCTGACATCTCTAAGAGTGATAGAGAGAAGATGTTTGGAGAAGTGACACAGTTATCACCAGATGGCTGCCTTAAGGAGGGGTAGCCTATGGTGACATCTAATAGAATGGGCTTCAAAAGATCTGTGGTTCTTCAGGAAGAAAAAGAAGATAAGATCTATATCAAAAAAGAAGAGTAATAAATACAACTACCAACTCCCAGGTCCAATGGTTATAGGGATTATAGGAGAAAAACAAACCTGATACCCAAAAGGTCTGAACTGTAGTAGTGTTTCTCAGTAGGTCTAAGATTTTACTTAGAGACAGGAGGTTAAAAAAGCATTCAGGATGGTTGGGAGTTTTTCTCAATGTAATGTATTGGGCCAGGAAGACACTAGTTAAGATTCAGGGTGTTTAGAGTAGAAGAGATAGTAGAATTATATTGCTACATTAAACTATTGCTGAATTATAATCTTTCCTCAAGTTTTAGAAGTGTCAGTGTTCTTAAATTAGTTTTTCCTGCTAAGTCTGTCCTAGATACAATAACCCCATTACTGGTAAAAATGGGGAGCAAGGGTCACTGTATCTATACTTTCAAGGCTTCTGAATTTTATTTATCTACTAAATTTATTAGTAGTAACTTTTATACCCATTGTATTTAAAATACTGATAAGGGTTCAATTTCTTTTATTTAAAATAAAATAATCTTATAACAGGACTCTGCAATGGCACTAATATTGACATATTTAGTTTATATTGTTTGACTCTCCAAATTAGTCTTTATTGTTATTGTCCTAAAACGTAGCTTTTAAGCCATTATCTTTGCAGATATGTTCTTTCATCTCTGGTAAATATTTTTCTACCTAAAATGCATTTATTGAGGTTGTGTTAATGGGCTTTCAAGGTTTTTTTTGTTTGTTTGTTTCATTTTGTTTTTTCTTGAATCAGGGTCTCACTCTGTCACCCAGGTTGGAGTGCAGTGGCACGATCATGGTTCAAGCAGCCTCAACCACCTCAATTCAGGTGATCCCTCCACCTCAGCCTCTTGAGTAGCTGAAACTACAGGCACATACCACCATGACTGGCTAATTAAAAAAAATTTTTTTTTTGTAGAGATGAGATATCACTTTGTTGCCCAGGCTGGTCTTGAACTCCTAGGCTCAAGTGATCCTCTCACATTAGCCTCTCAAAGTGTTGGAATTACAAGCATGAGTCACCATTCTCAACCTTTCTCAGTTTTTGATTGTCTAAATATGCTTCTATCTGCTTTTGCTAACATTTCTGGGTATAGAATTCAAGTTGTTTTTCAATTGATGTCAATAGTAGTCTTATTGTCATTTATATGTAGATAGTTGTCTTTTTCTGGTGCTTTTAAGATCTTTTCTTCTTTAGTATTCTATATTTTACAATAGTGTGACTAAGTTTTTTTTTTTTTTTTAAATCCTTCTTAGTATTTATTGAGATTCCTTGGTCTGAAATTTGATATTTTAAAACA
>NW_007216487.1:0-390 GCF_000164805.1 Carlito syrichta
GACCCCAACACATATTCGCTCTCTCTTTCTCCATATAGAGATATATGAAATGTGTGTGCGCATATATATATATATATAAAGAGAATTTTAATTTCAGTTACTCTATTCTAGAGTGTCTGATTATCTTTCTTTTTAAAATTATATATGTTTTTTATTTTTAAATTTTGGGGTACAAGTTAAGGATTTGGTATACAAATATTCATTGTGCAGGTACCCTTGTTGATGAGGTGTGACCCCCTTCCCCAGACAGATATTTAGTCAATATCTGGTTATCTTTCAAACTTGCTTGGCTATTTATATTATTATTATTTAAGGAATTGTTTATATTGTAAAATCTGTAATTTCTTGAAGCATGTTAAACATTTACATTTTTATTATCTGTCTTAATAA
>NW_007216488.1:0-527 GCF_000164805.1 Carlito syrichta
GGTATACAAATATTCATTGTGCAGGTACCCTTGTTGATGAGGTGTGACCCCCTTCCCCAGACAGATATTTAGTCAATATCTGGTTATCTTTCAAACTTGCTTGGCTATTTATATTATTATTATTTAAGGAATTGTTCATATTGTAAAATCTGTAATTTCTTGAAGCATGTTAAACATTTACATTTTTATTATCTGTCTTAATAATATATGAAGTCTCAAAATCTGACTGCTGTGTGTGTGTGATTTTTTTTCCCTTTTTCTTTGCTCTTTCATGATCGAGATTTGATTTGCTCGTGTGTTTAGTGATTTTTATCAGTGAGCACTTGAAGCTTTATCTGTGGGAAATTTATGTGGTTTGAATTTAAGTTGAGTTGTTCCAGAGAGAATTTATATTTACTTCTTCTAGTTGCTTGGGAGTAATAGCAACTCAAAACTACAGTTTCATTTTAATTTAAATGCTGAAGTAGAGGTTTTTCAGGCTACAAATAGGAATCATAGATTTGCGCTATACATACTCATGGAGTAGG
>NW_007216489.1:0-709 GCF_000164805.1 Carlito syrichta
GTGTCAAAATCAAATCAGGGAAATTAGCATATTCATCGCCTCAAACATTTATCATTTCTTTGTGTTGGGAACATTCAAAATCTGCTCTTCTAGCTATTTGAAAATAGGCAATAAATTATTGTTAATTATAGTCACCCCCATAGTACTATAGAACACTAGAACATATTCCTTCTATCTTGCTGTGTTTTTGTATCCATTAACCAACCCTTGTCTATCAGCCTGACGACCTCTTAAAGGTCCCACCTCTTAGCCCTATCACGTTGGCAGCACTTGGACAGTTGATAGAGCGAGATCTCTGAGGAGGTAGGAGGGCTAAGAGCCTGAACACTGGAAGGAGAAAAGGGATTGTTTTGTAGTTAGCAGGTATATGCAAACCTATTCCCAAAGGCCAAGGGATCTTGAGGGGTCAAAGAAAGAGGCTAACAAATCCAGTTTCTCAGAAAGAAACTTTTGATTGATTGATTGATTGAGCGCGTGAGTGAGTGAATGAGTGGGAGTCTTGCTCTGTGGCCCAGGCTGGAGTGCAGTGGAACGATCACAGCTGCCACGGCCTTGACTTGCTAGGCTCAGGTGATCCTTCTGCCTCAGCCTTGCAAGTAGCTGGGACTACAGCTACCACCATGCCTGGCTAATTTTTTGATTTATTGCAGACACGTGGTCTCGCCATGTTGCCCAGGCTAGTCTCAAACCACTGGGCTCAGGCAACCTG
>NW_007216490.1:0-804 GCF_000164805.1 Carlito syrichta
TGCTAGGCTCAGGTGATCCTTCTGCCTCAGCCTTGCAAGTAGCTGGGACTACAGCTACCACCATGCCTGGCTAATTTTTTGATTTATTGCAGACACGTGGTCTCGCCATGTTGCCCAGGCTAGTCTCAAACCACTGGGCTCAGGCAACCTTCTAGCCTCAGCCTCCCAAAGTGTTGGGATTACAGGCGTGATCCACAGCGCCTGGCCCAGAAATAAACATTTAATAGAAACTTATAAAATAAGCTGGGCATGGTAGCACACACCTGTAGGTCCAGTTACTTAGAAGGCTGAGGCAGAAGAATCGCCTGAGCCCAACAGGTCGAGGTTGTGGTGGACGTGAGTGTGCCACTGCACTGCAGCCTGGGCAACAGAGTGAGACTCCGACTCAAAAAAACAAAACAACCGGCCCCCCCAGAAACTTATGAACAGAAATGATGTCTCAGTCAACTGAGGGACAATGGATCTCCACACCTTTCCTCCAGAAAATATATTTTATATAACAAGCTCTTTTAGTAAAATGTGCAACTGGTCATGCCTCAGCCTTTCTTGCAAAACTCCTCTGGGAAAGTTAGACACACCTCTTTATAAGGGTTATCTATGTCATGTGCATTATTTCTTTTGAGGGGTTATCTATGCTATAGGAACACCTTGGTATGCAGGAATCAAACATTGGCCATCATGGAGGTTTTGCTTCAAGATGGCGTCACTCTTGCCATGCATTAAGCTGTTCTCCCACAGAGACAAAGAATTGGCACAGAGGCAGTAAGTTTTAGAGGCCTTGGTAGGTTGCCGAGGGACTACATG
>NW_007216491.1:0-687 GCF_000164805.1 Carlito syrichta
AGAAGTTACGGTTACAAGTTGCGCTTACAATCTTAGCATTTACAAGAAGGTCCCAGTATCACTGGAGACTTTTTGCATAACAATGATTATTAGTATGTTGGGAACTGCTTTAAGCAACAAGCTGCATATGATCCCCTTACTTTTCTACAGAGTCTAAGTGCTTGTAAAGCATCATAACCTTATAAGAAAACTATTTATTATATTTACTGTGTGCCAGAAACTGTATTAAATATTCATTATGTTATCATTCCTTCTTTGCAGATGCAAGAAAAACTAAAGCAAAGAGATGTTAGATAGTAAATGACCCAGAAGGGACTCTGACCCTGCAGACTTTACATTTAAACATTAAACTATATCTGATTTTGAAAAACATAAATATCCTCTACATGATTTCATGAATTATGATATTCTTTTATGTCACCCAGGCCCAAGATTTTACTCATCTTAAAGGTAAATGCTCAACATATATTAGTTGCATGGCAAAAATGAGAATTCATTGTTAAAAGTAGTTTGGATATTACTTAGAAAAAAATTGACTTATTGAATGTAGCCTTTATTAAATAGTTTTTTTAATTGCATACCTCATTTTAGGCAATTAGGATGAGTTAATCACTAGAGTTAAGTGAGAATTTTGTTACCACAGCTCTCAGGCTTGAAATGTGCTTGAGGACAATATAGTGTATTGCA
>NW_007216492.1:0-1075 GCF_000164805.1 Carlito syrichta
GTCCAGTGAGTTTTGAGGATGCAAATATGTAAAATATATATATATACTTGTGTTGACAAACTCCCATGCCCATCACATACAGAATAAAATTCTGTGCCTATGTCTATATAAACTGCATCCAACCAGTGTGGCACTGCACTCTCTTCCTGGAAACTTTTGAGGTGACTGTCCAGTAGATTTAAATTTATGCAGAAAGAGAAACAATTGGAGGCAGTGGTCACTAAGAAAAGTTGTCATCTAATCTCATCTTTATTGGAAAGACACTACTTCTTCTGACTGGCTTCTGATTTGTGGGTGTTGAGCTAGGATTCCATATGGATCATGAGTGCCGAAGGGATAGTTTAGAATGAATTGTGCTTTCTTACAGACTCCAAACTAGGACCTCATTAAAGAGCCTGTGTTTGTTCTGTCTAATCTTGGACACTGATGGTCTCCAGTATACAGCCTTTCTGAGAACTTTTTACTACTTAGAACCCTTAGGATCTGTGGCATGTAGGGGTATGTGTTTGTGAGTGTGTGTAGGCATTACTTTGTGTGTGGTGTGTGGTAGGGGAGGTTTCATTTTATCAAGATCATATTAGGCAAGAGAAATATTTGGGGGAAGGGGCCATTTGCAGGTATATCCTAAATGATTAGCTCTAAAGCCAGAAGACAAAAACATAAAAAGTTTATATGTGGATGTCCAGAAATTTAAAATTTTTGATCTTAAATCTTTGACAATGTATTGGCACCAGGAAGCTCTAATTATTTTTCTGTTGACTTAGTTTTCTCCTTAATTGTTAAATCTACTTAAGTCTCCATTCATATTAATAGTTTCTTTTCTCAATGTTATCCCAAACCCTTGAGCCCCAGGATTCACAAAGTTAGAGTCGATAAGTTGTGACAACTAAACACAAAATATGCATAAACATAGCAAACTTACCCATACACACATACAGATCCATTGTTGAAAAAGTAACCAAACCATAAGAAGAAATGATCATAGTCCAACTATTGGTTTATGATTGAGGGCTATCTGAAAGTCTTACTTCATTGAGAATCACGCAAGGACCCTTGAGTGACCCATCGGACACCC
>NW_007216493.1:0-823 GCF_000164805.1 Carlito syrichta
CATAGCTGGGAAATATTTACTCCCAGTTTGCAAGTTATCTATTTACTCTGTTGATAGTTTCTTTTGCTGTGTAAAAGCTTATTAGTTTAATTAGGTCCCATGTTAATTTTTGTTTTTGCTTTTGAGGACTTAGTCATAAATTAGTTGCCTAAGCCAATGTCCAGAAGAATGTTTCCTAGGTTTTCTTCTAGGGTTTTTATAATTTGAGGTGTTATATTTAAATCTTTAATGCATCTTGAGTTAATTTTTATATGTGGTAAGAGGTAGGGTTCAAATTTCATTCTTCCACTTATGGTTAGACAGTTTTCCTAACACCATTTATTAAATAGAGTGTCTTTCCTCACTGATTATTTTTGTTGACTTTGTCAAAGATCAGTTGGTTGTATGTGAGCAGATTTATTTATGAATCCTCTGTTTTGTTCCATTGGTCTATGTGTCTGTTTTTGTACCAGTACCATGCTGCTTGGGTTACTGTATCCCTGTAGTAAAGTTTGAAATTAGGTAATGTGATTGATGCCTCTGACTTTGTTCACTTTTATTAGGGTTGGCTATTTGGGCTCTTTTTTGATTCCATATGAATTTTAGAGTTACTTTTTCTAATTTTGTAAAAATGACCCTGGTAAATTGATAGGGATTACCTTAAATTTTTAGATTGCTTTGAGTAGTATGGGCATTTTAATGATATCAATTCTTTCAATCCATAAGCATGGAATATTTTTCTATTTGTCTGTGTCATTTTTTATTTCTTTCAGTAGTGTTTGTTGTGCTCAATGTGGAGACCTCTTTGGTTAGATTTAGTCCCAGATATTTTTGTGTCATATGA
>NW_007216494.1:0-1228 GCF_000164805.1 Carlito syrichta
TGGAAGAAATAAATCACCTGTTTGCTACAACAACTCAAGATGTGTCTTCTGTAAATCATGCTGCAACATTCTCAAAATTTTCAGCTAAAAACTTTGGTTGATCATTTAATCAGGAAGAACAAATTCTCAGTGTATTACAAGGAGCCTTCCCTCCTAAAGATAATTCCTTTTTTTGCCCCCACTTCATATGCTTAATAGGAGTGATGAGAGGGTATATCCTTGTTTCGTTTTAGTTTTTAGGGGTAATGCTTCCAACTTCTGCCCATAAAGTATGATGTTGGCTGTAGGTTTGTCTTGAATGGCTCTTATTATCTTGAGATATATTCCTTGATGCCTAGATTGTTGAGGGTTTTTTATCATGAAGGTATATTGGATTTTATAGAATGCCTTTTTTTTTTTGCATCTATTGAGATAATCATATGGTTTTGTTTTTAATTCTGTTTATGTGGTAAATCACGTTTATTGGTTTATGTATGTGAACCAACTTCACAATCCCAGGAATACAGTTTACTTGACCATGGTGATTTGTTTTTTTGATGTGCTGCTAGATGTGGTTTACTAGTATTTTGTTGAGAATTTTCACATCTATGTTCATTAGTGATATTGGCCTGTAGATTTCTCTTGTATGTGTCTTTGCCACATTTTGGTATCAGAATGGTATTGGTTTCATAGAATGAGTTAGTGAGGAATTCTTTCTCCTTTATATTTTGAAATAATTTTAGTAGGGTTGGTACCAGCTCTTCCTTGTATGTCTATAAATCTGTTTGGTCCAGAGCTTTTTTTGGGTTGGCATATTTTATTTTATTCTATTATTTTTAAATTTCTGATTCAGTTTCA
This sequence comes from Carlito syrichta, assembly GCF_000164805.1. Classification (NCBI taxonomy): domain Eukaryota; kingdom Metazoa; phylum Chordata; class Mammalia; order Primates; family Tarsiidae; genus Carlito; species Carlito syrichta. The sequence goes on from NW_007216494.1 coordinate 838, forward strand.
TGATTTAATTTCTTCTTGATTCAATTCTAGGAGGTTGTATTTGCAGTAATTTATTTCCTCTAGATTTTCTAGTTTATGCTCATAGAGGTGCTCTTGTGTCTGAGAATCTTTCATATTTCTGTGACAGTGGTTGTAACGTTGCCTCTTTCATTTCTGATTATGCTTATTTGAACCTTCAAGTTCTCTCTCTCTTTAAATCTGGCAGTAGTCTATCAATCTCATTTAACCTTTCAAAAAATCAACTTTTCATTTCATTGATCCTTTGTAACTTTTTTAGTCTCAATTCATTTAGTCTTGATCTGATTTTGGTTATTTATTTTCTTCTGCTAGCTTTGAGTTTAGTTTCTTATTGTTTTTACAGTGTCTTTATGTTCGACATTAGGTTATGTAT
>NW_007216495.1:0-695 GCF_000164805.1 Carlito syrichta
TTTCAGGCTTGAAATGGATGACACCACTGGCATCTTGCTCTCCAGCTTGCAGATAATCATGAGACTTCATAACCTTTATAATCACATGAGGCAATTCTCATAGTAAATCTCCTTCTGTATAGTATACACTCACAACATACACACACATAGTTGACCCTTGGATGGTATGCAGGTTGGGGTGCTGACCCCCGGACCAGTCAAAAGTCCACATATAACTTTTGACTTCCCCAAAACTTAACAACTAATAGCCTCTTATTGACCAGAAGCCTTTCTGATATCATAAACTGTTGATAAATGCATATTTTATACATTACATGTATGATGTATACTATATTCTTAAAATAAGATAGGCTAGAGAAAAGAAAAAATGCATTTGCCATCTGTTAAGTGGACATGAAGGTCTTTATTCTCATTTTCATGTTGAGTAGGCTGAGGAAGAGGAAGAAGAGAAGAGGTTGGTCTTCTTGTCTCAGGGGCGGCAGAAGTGGAAGATCTGGAATAGGAGATGGGAGAGACAGGCACACTCGGTGTGACTTTAAGGAAATTTATTATAATTTCTATCTGACTTTTATTGCTTTTTTATTTCTTTAAAAAGTACCAATTTTCTCACTGTTTGTTTGAGTGCCAGTGCCAATATCATAGATGAGTTCATGTCATAAAAGAAGTTAAAAAGCAGTCTTGTGTAATCAGAACCC
>NW_007216496.1:0-876 GCF_000164805.1 Carlito syrichta
AATTCTGCCCTTGAAGAGCTTTATTCGATTGGAAACAAAACAATAAACATGTAAACAAAAATGTATAACTGAGTATTCTAATTCTTGAATACAGTATATGTTTCTATTTATTTAGTTATTTTAGATCTCCCAGCAATGTTTTATAGTTTTTAGTGTAGAGATCTTGACTTTTATTAAATTTAAAGTAATTTATGTTTTTCAATGCTATTATAAATCAAATTTTAAAATTTCATTTTCCAAGAATTTGCTGCTAATATATAGAAATAGTTGAATTTTTAAAATATTAGGCTTTTCAAACGATTGACAGTGGTGGGAAACTATGGGCGGGAGGGGAAGGGAGGTGGGATTAATGGTAGTCAATATCTAGCTGGGGATGGAGAGACACCCCTTATCAACAAGGGTGCCTGAACGATGCATATTTGTATACCTAACCCTTAACTGTACCCCAGAATTTTAAAATAAAAAATATTGATTTTTAAAAAAATTACACTTTTCCTGCAATCTTACTAAATGTACTTGCCAATTCTCCTAGATGTTTTGTGAATTTCTTAGGATTTTCTATGTAAATAATCACAACATCCACAAATAGAGACAATTTTACTTCTTCCTTTCTGATCTTTATGTTTTTATGTCTTTATCTTGCCTTATTGTAAAGGCTCAGACATCCAGTACAATATTAAATAGAATGGTGACAGTGAACACACTTGCCTTATTTCTTATCTTAGAGGAAAATCATTCAATATTTTTACTGTTAATTGTGATGTTAGGTATAAATTTTTTATGGATGTCCTTTAACAGATTGTTCTAGCTTGCAGAGAGATTTTATCATGACTAAACATTGACTTTTATTAAATGTGTTTTTGCATCTGTTGAAAT
>NW_007216497.1:0-798 GCF_000164805.1 Carlito syrichta
TCCCGCAAGATGACAGCAACAGGTGCCCTGCAGGCCGCTGGCCCGTCCCTGGCTCCCTCACTCATCCTTCCAGCCATCTTGAAAGTGCTTCCTTGCTTGTCCCAGAGGGCAGGGGAGGAGCCACAGGGTGGTAGATGTGAGGAGCACCTCATCAGGCGAGGATCTCTGCAGCCACCCCCAGCTCTCCAGGGGCCCCGGGATAGAGTTCCAGCTCATCCTGGCCCAGCCTCCGATTTCCACAGGGAATGCCCCATCCCACCCCTACCAACACAGCTCGCAGGTTGGGCACCTGGGCTCTGTACACATTGCCACATTAGTTAGCATCGATGAAGCACTTTCTGTGTACTGGACACCACTGCAAGCACTTGACACATCTGAAGTTCTTGACGCCTCACGTCAGCCTATGAAGAGGGGTTTACACTTGGCCAAGGTCACGCAGCCAGTGAGTGGCAGGGGAGCGATTTGAAGCAAGGCCCACCGACCTCTGCAGCCTTCTAATCACTAGGCAGTATCTCCCGCACATGTGTCTGCAGACCACCCTCATGGTTCTTTGCCATATTCCAACATCATCTGCTCACTTACTGTTTCCCCTTAGACTAAGCATGTGGCATGGCGGGTGGGAGGGTAGACCTTGGAACCCCAGATGGTCTTCTTCCTCTCTGGACAAGCTCCCCAAGCCTCAGCTTCTTCACATGCAGCAGGACCTTCCCTCCCTGGGACTTTAGGGGATTCCATGAATTACATCGTGGAAGTAACATTTCAGCACGTGGTATGGGGCAGTCTGGAGGCCTGGCTCAC
>NW_007216498.1:0-703 GCF_000164805.1 Carlito syrichta
CACGCAGCCAGTGAGTGGCAGGGGAGCGATTTGAAGCAAGGCCCACCGACCTCTGCAGCCTTCTAATCACTAGGCAGTATCTCCCGCACATGTGTCTGCAGACCACCCTCATGGTTCTTTGCCATATTCCAACATCATCTGCTCACTTACTGTTTCCCCTTAGACTAAGCATGTGGCATGGCGGGTGGGAGGGTAGACCTTGGAACCCCAGATGGTCTTCTTCCTCTCTGGACAAGCTCCCCAAGCCTCAGCTTCTTCACATGCAGCAGGACCTTCCCTCCCTGGGACTTTAGGGGATTCCATGAGTTACATCGTGGAAGTAACATTTCAGCACGTGGTATGGGGCAGTCTGGAGGCCTGGCTCACAGGAAAACCGTTCTTGTCATCTCCTGAACTGGTAGTAACCCTGGGACTTGCTCTAGCCATTGAAATGTACATAGCAGTTGGACCATACCAAGTAGAACCTTAGAACCCCTATATAACCTGCTACCCTCTTTCTGTCCTTCTGCCTGGAGGACAGCAACCTTCCAAATGGTTGTCCTCCATCTACTTGGCCCACAGATGAAGGAGTCCCAAGCTGACCCACGATGGATATGGAGCAATAAGAGAGAAATAAGTGCCCGATGTAGTGGCCCACACCTGTGATCCCAGCTCTTCAGAGGTCAAGGCGAGAGGACCGCTTGAGCCCAGGAGTTTGAGACCA
>NW_007216499.1:0-685 GCF_000164805.1 Carlito syrichta
TCAGAGGTCGGATTGCAAGGCAGGAAGGCTTTCTTCTTACTTGGAGCATATACAGATACCGAATGATGGTGTTATGGGAGACGTTTACTTTCGTGGTTTTCCGTTCTTTTTAGATACATGTTTTTAAAGGAGCTGGAAGGAGGAGTCCTAAGAGCTTAGGAAGTGACTCTCAAAAGGGCACCCAAGGACTCCCCAGGGGGAATTGTGTCAAATGCTGATTCTGGGGCTCAGCCCTGAGATTCTGACTCAGTAGATCTGGGTGGGATCTACGGAGATAAGGTGATCCAGGAATGGGCGTTTATGGCAGCCGGCCATCCTTAGGCCACAGTTTTGGTCCAGCTGCTTTGACTACACGTGGTGCTGGGGACCCCTGCGGTCTGGGCTCCGCCTTGCCTGGTGTCTTCCTTTTCTCCACGGCCTCGCCTGCATCCTGGCCTTCTTGTAGATACCCACCAGCACGGGATGGGAGGTGAATTCTTCACCACCGCTGATGGAAGCTGTTTATTGTAGCAAGTGATGTGTTGTTGTAGGTCAGCAGCGTCCACTCCATTTCGAAGGGCAACTCTGTCTAGGGCAGGTGACAGCGGTGACATTGAGTAGGAGGTGTGCAGACACGCGACGGATAGATTTGCACATGTGATCAGCTCCGCATGTGATGCGTTACTTACTCGGCACCTCTGCTAAG
>NW_007216500.1:0-957 GCF_000164805.1 Carlito syrichta
TTTACTTTCGTGGTTTTCCGTTCTTTTTAGATACATGTTTTTAAAGGAGCTGGAAGGAGGAGTCCTAAGAGCTTAGGAAGTGACTCTCAAAAGGGCACCCAAGGACTCCCCAGGGGGAATTGTGTCAAATGCTGATTCTGGGGCTCAGCCCTGAGATTCTGACTCAGTAGATCTGGGTGGGATCTACGGAGATAAGGTGATCCAGGAATGGGCGTTTATGGCAGCCGGCCATCCTTAGGCCACAGTTTTGGTCCAGCTGCTTTGACTACACGTGGTGCTGGGGACCCCTGCGGTCTGGGCTCCGCCTTGCCTGGTGTCTTCCTTTTCTCCACGGCCTCGCCTGCATCCTGGCCTTCTTGTAGATACCCACCAGCACGGGATGGGAGGTGAATTCTTCACCACCGCTGATGGAAGCTGTTTATTGTAGCAAGTGATGTGTTGTTGTAGGTCAGCAGCGTCCACTCCATTTCGAAGGGCAACTCTGTCTAGGGCAGGTGACAGCGGTGACATTGAGTAGGAGGTGTGCAGACACGCGACGGATAGATTTGCACATGTGATCAGCTCCGCATGTGATGCGTTACTTACTCGGCACCTCTGCTAAGCAGTGACACATTCTTAGCTCCAGCCTCAATCTGATGAATCAGAGGGTCAGCAGAGCGGCGTGAAATGGACTTCGAGGGGCAGCCCGGGAGTGATTTGACCAAGCCCAAGGCTCGGGTCCGGGTCCTTCTGGAAGCTGAAATGTGTGATTCCTGCCTCTGGCCCGAGTCCTGGGTTCCTGTTCTCTTCAGCTCAAAGCTGCTGAGAGTGGCTTGGGGGAGCGGGAGGAGGGAGGGATGCTGGAAAGACCAGAGTCCAGGGCTCGTCTGCATAAAGGAGTGGATTTGAGAAGCAATTGACTCGAGATGCCTGAAACCATGGCCACAGTGAAAACCTGTCTAGGGGGCTGCTCTTTTT
>NW_007216501.1:0-1523 GCF_000164805.1 Carlito syrichta
GATGGAAGCTGTTTATTGTAGCAAGTGATGTGTTGTTGTAGGTCAGCAGCGTCCACTCCATTTCGAAGGGCAACTCTGTCTAGGGCAGGTGACAGCGGTGACATTGAGTAGGAGGTGTGCAGACACGCGACGGATAGATTTGCACATGTGATCAGCTCCGCATGTGATGCGTTACTTACTCGGCACCTCTGCTAAGCAGTGACACATTCTTAGCTCCAGCCTCAATCTGATGAATCAGAGGGTCAGCAGAGCGGCGTGAAATGGACTTCGAGGGGCAGCCCGGGAGTGATTTGACCAAGCCCAAGGCTCGGGTCCGGGTCCTTCTGGAAGCTGAAATGTGTGATTCCTGCCTCTGGCCCGAGTCCTGGGTTCCTGTTCTCTTCAGCTCAAAGCTGCTGAGAGTGGCTTGGGGGAGCGGGAGGAGGGAGGGATGCTGGAAAGACCAGAGTCCAGGGCTCGTCTGCATAAAGGAGTGGATTTGAGAAGCAATTGACTCGAGATGCCTGAAACCATGGCCACAGTGAAAACCTGTCTAGGGGGCTGCTCTTTTTAATGACCAAGTGCAAAATACACCCACTCTTGCTGATGCATGGCCTCTGCTCATTGGTTCCATTGTATTTTAATCCTGTCACTGTGACTTGGCTGCCACCTCTGCTATGGTCCCTTGGTCGCGGATTCCTGGAGCGCCCCTGGTGAGATAGACACCGAGATGTCCAGGCGCAGGGTGGACGGCAGAGCTCTGACTGCGTGGGGCGAGCGCACGTGTGGCCGGGACACATGCAGGCGGTGCCTGCCATCACGGGCAGGGCGACAGGCAGGCGCAGACTGCTGGCGCGTCCTTCATCCTCCCGGTCACCCACCTTGTCTTTCCTCAGGTGAATGTGAAGAAACCCATGAAGGACGAGACTCACTTTGAGGTGATGGAATCCGGCCGGTATGTCCTTCTGCTGCTGGGCAAAGTGCTCTCGGTGGTCTGGGACCGCCACCTGTTCCTCTCCGTGACCCTGAAGCAGACATACCAGGTCAGCGGCTCTCTTTCTGCCTTTCGCCTTGTTGGGGACTTGGCCTGGGACCTTCTTCGGCTCCCTGAGTGTCAACCCAGGGCTCCTCCCCACCGCCTTGGGGGAAGACGGCCCCCTGGTCCTCCTTCCCCCCACAGATAAGGTGATGGACTCAAGGCTGAGAGTTGCCTTGGCCTGTGACCGAGGCTGGCTGTGTGTGGAAGGGGTTTGGCGTTGCTCCCCGCCCTCCCACAATGCAGTTTCTTTCTACAAGAGGAGAAGGTAAAAGATTAGGTTGTATTGGCTTTTCTTTAGGTTTCTTAAGTTAAAGAGATGAGCCAATCGCACATAATAAAATATGACACTGGCCAGTATCCTGGCCAGCACGTTTTGAGAGCTATGTGTAAGACTGCCGTTGACCTACTTTTAAAAAACATTACAGTGTCTGTCCAGGCTCTGACAGTTTGCTGGGACTTTAATGAATGCTCCAAGTGGCATGTGGGTGACAAGTGGCTCTGTCTA
>NW_007216502.1:0-412 GCF_000164805.1 Carlito syrichta
AATGAAAAGGCTGGGTATGGTGGCTCATGCCGGTAATTCCAGCACTTTGGGAGGCCCAGGTAGGAGAATTGCATGAGCCCAGGAGTTCAAGGCAACATAGCGAGACCTCGTCTCCACAAAAAATTAGCCAGGAGTGGTGACATGAGCCTGTAGTCCCAGCTACTCTGGAGGCTGAGGCTGAAGGATCACCTGAACCCAGGAGGTCAAGGCCATGGTGAGCTAGGATCATGCCAATGCACTCTACCTGGGGCGACAGAGTGAGACTCCAACTCAAAAAAATAAAAACAAAAAAGATAAGTAGTAGGAGGGAACAAAACAAGGCAGATAGATAAACTGGCAAAAGAGTGACCTAGGTGGATTTTTTTTTTTTGAGTCAGAGTCTCACTGTTGCCCAGGCAGGAATGCAGTGGCA
>NW_007216503.1:0-984 GCF_000164805.1 Carlito syrichta
CCGTAGATGAACGTTCATTACATACAAAATTACAATAAGATTGTGATAACCTTATTGCAGTATACAAATATTTGTTGCATCAGGAGAACAAGATCTCTGAAAGAGGACGCTGCTTAGTTTTAGCAGGAGGCTTTAGGCTCAGAGGAGAGATTCTGAGAAGGGTGGTTGTCCTCGTGAGCTGGTCTCCCTCAGGTTATGTCACCAGGCTGATGTCGAAGAAACAGCCTTCTACTGTTGCTACTGAAACAACTGCTGCCAACAGGGCTAGGGACAGGAAACCAAAAGGAGGCAGGTAGGAAAGACTATGTCTCTCTTCCTCCTCCAGTCCCCCAGGCTCTGTCTCGTGAGCCTTACTGGCAGAGCTTGACAATAAATCAACTAGCAAAGAGAAAATGTTGTTTCCAGAATTCTAGCCTCATCACAAAACAAAGCAGAAAACTGTACAAGGGTGGTTCAAAATGAAGAGAAAAGACTTTAATTACTGGCTGCGGTGAATCTGTGGTGAGCTTTTCAGAACTCCATACAACCTTCCCTTTCAACATAAGGTACTGTTTCCCCTCAGGTGCCTCTTCCCCTGGAATTGTTCTTGGACAAAGCAAGTTGCCCCTACCAAATTTACACCACCAACTGGAGGTAACCCACATCCAATGACTGGTAATGTGAAAGTACAAAGGCCTGGCCCCATTCTTGTCTCCATTTAGGAAAACTCAGGAGGTCCACCGCATCTATAAAACTTGTCTATAGATTCTTTTGTGTTTTTAAAAAAGCAATTATAATTTTATGACAGCTTTCTTCTTTACCAAATCTTACTGTTTAATTATTTTATGGTCTTATTTCACTATTGAGTACTTCCTTTTAATATTGAATTTCAAAAGCACTAGAAACACTTTTTGGTTGGGCAAGGAACAAGGCAAAATCTTTGCACTAACATTTCACCATTAAGAATGATTTCTGGCCAGAGTCAGTGGCTCAGCCTGTAATCTC
>NW_007216504.1:0-366 GCF_000164805.1 Carlito syrichta
ATTGCACTTGAATTAGAAGCAAAGGGGAACAGACTGTATTGACCTAGATGTTTACAAATTCTATGGACATGGAATTGCCAATGTAGTCTCCCAAGTCTCTTAAAGCAGGGGTCCCCAACCCCCGGGTCGCAACCGGTACCAATCTGTGGCCTGATAGGAGCCAACTGGATGAGCAGAGGGGAGGGAGCTCTTCTGTCAGACCAGTAGCGGCATTAGATTCTTCTAGGAGCGCAAAACCTTTTGCGAACTACACGTGCCTGTGAAGGATCTAGGTTGCACACTCCTTATGAGAAGCTAATGCCTGACGATTCCCTCCCCACCCCACCCGGACCCCGTCCGTGGAGAAACTGTCTTCCACGAAAAGCA
>NW_007216505.1:0-451 GCF_000164805.1 Carlito syrichta
TCATGAGGTTAGCAAAGGCATATGACTGCTACGTGTTGGAACTGAACACTTCTGATTCTACAGCTTTGGAATTGGAGAAGATTCAGGCAGAGATGATTCAGTGTCATTTAATTTTGCTTTGTTTTCAAAAAAGAACCAGACTATGTCCCAGCTCCTCGGGAGGCAGAGGCAGGAGGATGCCTGGAGCCCAGGAGCCTGAGGCCAGCCTGGGCAATATAGCGAGACCAATCCCCCCATTTTTTCCAATTGATCAATTAATCAGTAGACAGGTAGCCTTATAATATCATGCCAGGGTGCTAAGCCACTCACTCACAGAGCAGTTTCTAGGTGCCTTTGAAGCATGTGCCCATAAACAGCTGGTAGCCTGGGCATTCTCCTTTGTCGGCCATTAGAAGAAGGTCCCCAAAGGCCTTTCTTCTTGACTGGTTTGCTCCCTTGAAGACATAAAACT
>NW_007216506.1:0-603 GCF_000164805.1 Carlito syrichta
GAATGTAAACCAAGCATAAGGAAACAGTGAGATTATTTTGGGATTGTCCTTCCTCATGCTTGGGGAAAACGCCTGGTGGGCAGTATGCCCCCTCCACCCACCTGGCTTTGTGTTCATGTAAAACTCTTGTGATTTGATTAAGATTGTCCTTTCTCATGCTAAGGAAAATGCCTGGTGGATGAGGATGCCCTCCACCCACCTGGCTTTGTGTTCATGTAAAACTCTTGTGATTTGATTGGGGTCCTCCTTCCTCATTCCTAAGGAAATGCCTGGTGAGTGGGGGACACCCCTCACCTACCTGGCTTTGTGCCCACATGAAAGTCTTGTGATTTAACATGTGAAAGTTTGGGATAAAAGACTCATGACTGGTCCCAGTAAACGACTTCTGCTCATTTCACTGAACAGTTGTCCACTTTCTTTCTTTCTCTTTATATCTTTCCCTCCATCTTTCTTTCAATATCTATCCCTACTACAGAATCGGCTTCTGCACTAGACAGAGTCCAGGCTTTTTCTTTCTCCTTATTTCTCCAGAATATTTGCCGATGTTGCCCCACCTTCCAGGGACCCTCTAAATCTCTTTTGGGGGCTGGCCCCCCATAGTTG
>NW_007216507.1:0-632 GCF_000164805.1 Carlito syrichta
TTTCTTTCAATATCTATCCCTACTACAGAATCGGCTTCTGCACTAGACAGAGTCCAGGCTTTTTCTTTCTCCTTATTTCTCCAGAATATTTGCCGATGTTGCCCCACCTTCCAGGGACCCTCTAAATCTCTTTTGGGGGCTGGCCCCCCATAGTTTTGCCCTGCTCCCCTGTGTCCTTCCCACCAGAGGCTAGGAGGTGACCTCAGGGCCACAGGGAAGTCTGGAGCTGGAAGGGGGAGACAATGCAGATGGTTGTGTGTGTCCATTCCAAAGGCGATGGGTAGCCGGAGAACTAGAAAGACAGGGTGTTGGGCAGGGGAGGAGCCTGCCCGTGCCTGTCCCTTCCCTTGAGTCCCCCTGTTCCTAGCTGCAGCTTGTGCCTTGTGTCTCCTGCAGCCATCTGGGGATGCCCCCTGACAAGGCCGGCTTTCATCGACTCTCACGCTGAGACCCCCAGGTGAGGTGTGCGAAAAAACAGCTGATGAAGCTCCCCGGCCATGCAGGGAGCACATGGAAAACACTGCTCTCATCCTGCCCTCCTCGGCCTCCCTGGCTTCTCAGACTGAGTGTCTTCTGCCTCTGGCCTCCAGCCCTCCGCCAGCCCCGATCACCCCAGTCTCTGGTGGTTCACA
>NW_007216508.1:0-544 GCF_000164805.1 Carlito syrichta
TCAGCTAGTAAAGCACATTAGATGGAAAGGTGGGTAGGGCGATTTGAGGGAAGTAGTAAGCATTTTCATGTCACTGTTAAAAATGAGAGAGGATGCTAATTTATTGCTGACTGATAAGTAAAATTCAACTAAGTCAAATTTAAGACTACACATGGTATAAATCCACACAGTTAAGGTTTTCTCCAAGCAATGTTTAATGTTACCTATCTTTTTTTATAAGCCAAATATTATATCTATTATAAACATGCATTGAATATTTACTATGTTAAGCCAAAGGGTTAGACCGTGTGGAAAAAATAATTCTTCTAGCAGAAGGGCTCACTATCTACTGGGAAAAAACAGACAGAAGTACCTAAAATATGTTAAAAATGTAAACGATCTTAACTGAGAAATACAAAATTCAGAAAGACAATTTCTCATTTTCTTGGAGAGAAATAAGGTTAAGAAAGTTTTCAGGAAAGGAGATAACATTTCATCTGAGTTTTGAATCATGTTCAGAAATATATCTAGCAAATAAGATGAATTAATAGGGTGAAAAACATAA
>NW_007216509.1:0-727 GCF_000164805.1 Carlito syrichta
TATACTTGGTCTCAGCAAAAACTTGTATTTATTGAATAAATCTTGCTCTACTTGTCCTGGGAGCATCTTAACTGCACCGGGTAGTCTCTGACACTAACTGTTCCAGAGCTCACTCCAAACTCTGGCAAAATGAGCAAACAGTATCCAATCCACTCCTGGGATATGTAACTAGTCATTCCCCCACAGTATTTCTTGTAACTCTGTCCTCTGTTAAGTTTATCATCATTTAACAGTTCATATGAGGTTCTTGTCACTCTCATTGAATGTGACTCAGTGGCTTCTATTGGGCTTTTTAAAGAATAGGCCTTGATAAAAACTCAGAAACATTGAGTAATAGATAAAACCAGTTTTTGAAGAAGATAAATCAGCATTCAAACCCTGGCACTACTGCCTACTGGATGTAATATATTGAACCAAGTTATTCAATCCATCTAAGCCTCAGTTTCCTCTTCTGTAAAGTACAATAATGACTCATATCCTACAAGGTTACCAAGATGATCAAGACAATGCATTAAGACTTACATAGTGCTGGCACTCCATAATCTCTCAATAGATGCTGTGACTATTTTTTCCACTACTGGTTTAAATGCTTTATTATTTCTGCTACTATTTTAAATGTTCCATTTTACACCTACAGGAGAAATACAACTTCATTACAAATTATTAGAAAATAACAAAGTGGAAATTCTGAGTTGTGTTAAAAAGTACAATGTCACTCTACATGACA
>NW_007216510.1:0-829 GCF_000164805.1 Carlito syrichta
CTCTTCTGTAAAGTACAATAATGACTCATATCCTACAAGGTTACCAAGATGATCAAGACAATGCATTAAGACTTACATAGTGCTGGCACTCCATAATCTCTCAATAGATGCTGTGACTATTTTTTCCACTACTGGTTTAAATGCTTTATTATTTCTGCTACTATTTTAAATGTTCCATTTTACACCTACAGGAGAAATACAACTTCATTACAAATTATTAGAAAAATAACAAAGTGGAAATTCTGAGTTGTGTTAAAAAGTACAATGTCACTCTACATGACAATCCTTTGGAAAGATTTTTAAGACACTGAGTGAGACAAAAAGCCAGTTGCAGAACTGGGAATAGTAAGCTTATATTTGTGTACAACTTATATCTAACACAGATATGTACTTGGATTTACAGGTCCATGCAAGTGCATAGAATGTGACTTGAGTCACACACAAGAGCCTGTTACCAGGTCTGCTTAGCTAGGCATGGTGGCATGCGCCTGTAGTCCCACCTACTTGGAAGGCAGAGGCACAAGGATTGCCTGATCCCAGCAGGTCAAGGCTGCAGTGGCTGTGAACATGCCACTGCACTCCAGCCGGGACAACAGAGTAGACTCAAAAAAACAAGATAAATATATGTAACGCAAGATAAATATATGTAAACAAGATAAATATATGTAATGCATTATTTTAAAAATAAAATAACGCCAAACTATCAAAAATGTAAATAAAGACAGGATCAGCAAGCTAAGATAGTCTCAGAGCTTAGTACAAGGGTAGAACTCAAGAGAACAGATTGCTCTGCATAATATAGCATAAAGACTTGGGTTTTTTTAATTAA
>NW_007216511.1:0-696 GCF_000164805.1 Carlito syrichta
AGCGTTCAGCAGTTTTTGACTGTTTTGTCAAAACAGCATGACTCTCATGCCCCACCCTCCCTATTCACCCAATCCAATCTCATCCCAAGCAACTTCTTCTCCCTCAACCCCACCCCACACCAGTGAAAAAAACTCCTTAAAGGAAAACATTTTGCCGATGTGGAAGAAGTGAAACAAAAAACAGCAGAAGTCCTAAAAGGCATCAAACTTGAGAAGCTCAAAAACTATTTGAACAGTGGAAAAAGTGTCTTGATAGGTGTATTACATCAAATGGAGAGTACTTTGAAGGTGATTTGAGTTTAAACATGTAAGAATAAATACACAATTTTTAATAAATAAATTCTGGGATTTTGGGAGTCCTCCCTCATATCTTCCCTTCTCACTGACTCTAGACTTGACCATGTGACATGCTTTGACCAATGGCAAATAAGAAGATATGACATGTACAGCAGTTAAGATGTGTTGCAAGTTTCTGCCAGATCGCTTGTTTTTTCTATTTGTCATGAGAATATCATGTTCTAGATTAGAATGATGTGTTCTGACTAGGTTCCAAAATGAAAGACATATTGAGCAAAGCTGCAGCCAAACTGCAGTTGTTAACATATGACATGAAAGAGAAATAACATTTTATTGTTTGATAATGATATTTGAGGAGCTGTTTGTTACCACAACCTTAACTAGCAAAAGCTGTCCATT
>NW_007216512.1:0-664 GCF_000164805.1 Carlito syrichta
AAATGTCCTTACTTAGACTGGCCTTTCCTATCCCTCTTCATTGCCTCTGAGAAAGGTTAGTACAACAAAACAAGGAGAATAAAAGTGTGCCATTCTTAGCTTTTGGATTTTAAGAGTCAAGTCTCAAGAACTTGAACTTCTGAAAAACAAAATCTTTAGCCCTTTACAAATAACTTCTGTAATATTTGGACCAGAATGGCCAGGATTTCATTAATTACTGATAACTTCCCTAACTTTTGTCCCTACTTCCAACTCAGGACCAACCAGAGAAAGCCAAATATGTCTCCTAACAATCACATGGATGCCCACTTCTAGTGAGCCCACTTCCAGCTTCCTCACACCAACAGCCTTCACCAGGGCATTCCTGGAGCCATCTTTGCTCCCACTCCTCTGTCTGCCTTTGAGTCTCTGCCAAAATATGGATGATGATGGCCGATTCCCTTGTTCGAGCAAGTTCTCAAAAAGTAGCCTTTGCTTTTTTCATTTGGTTCGTTGTCATTTACTTCCAGAAAATGGAACCAAAATGTCTATGGAGGAGCCTACTCTCTCCTTGGTGGGTTACAGTTGAACCTCTGAGTCAAGCTGGAGAACCTCTGCCTCTTTCCTACATGGTTTCTCCTGGAGGAGACAAGCTTTATAGAGTCTGCCTAGGATGGGGCAAGAA
>NW_007216513.1:0-797 GCF_000164805.1 Carlito syrichta
AAACATTATTCCAAGTTGTTTCACCAGCCAACTGTCACTGCACCTAACCATATTATTGGTGGGGTCCCAACCCTTCAAATATACCCTGCTGAAATGAATAGGTGCCATAAAGCCATTCCATCCTGAGAGAGAGGAGAACAATCTGAACTAAGAGATGTTCTACCTAGAACCAAATGTGGGAGAATGAGGGACTGGATTGCCTAATTGGGATCTCATCCTCATCTGTTAACGACACTGATGCTTTAATTGACCTCTCTTTCACTTTATTGGGCATATGGTACAAAGAACATTCAATGGAATCTATGTGAGTAAAATGATCAAAATTTAGAAGAACAGGAGAAATGTTTTTGCATGACCCCATTTTTGAAAATCTAGTGTGTATCATCCCCAGTCTTCCGGAACCTCATCCATTCACCATGGTTTTCCCAGAAATTGCCAATGGTGGGTGTGTGGTCACATAGGCAGATTTCCTCAGGAGACAGTAGTGTGATTTTTGGCTCTTGAGAGTATATTTTCTTCTGCCAACAGCATCCTCCTTCATCCCTACCCATCACTTTCCACCTTGTAAAATCCTGCCCATTCTTCAGGACTGGGAAAAATCTGTGACCTCACATGCTCCCTTCTTCACATTGGGTTAGGCAGCCATTGAATCCTGTATATGGCCCGCACATGGAATTCCAGGCACACAAAGTCCTCCAGAGAATCTCATTTGCTTAATTCCTTTTCTGACTCTTCTACTAAAGAATGAACATAGTAACTAAGATGACTGTTTCTGCCTTGTTCAGTTCAGTGTATGC